>NW_024735442.1:1586619-1815772 GCF_018991925.1 Homarus americanus | reverse complement strand
CTCCCTCGTGTATCCTCCTGTGTCCTCCCTCCTCATGTATCCTCTTGTCCTCCTCTGTCCCTTGTCCTCCTCCTGCTTATCCCTGTGTCCTCCTCCTCTGTATCCTGTGTCCTCCCTCCTACGTGTATCCTCCCTGTGTCCTCCCTCCCATTAGCCTCCTCCCTGTGTCTCCCCTCTACGTGTGTCTCTCCTGTGTCCTCCCTCCCTACAGTGTATCCTCCTGTGTCCTCCCTCCTACGTGCTTCTCCTGTGTCCTCCCTCCGTGTATCCTCTCCTGTCCTCCCTCCCATTGTGTCCTCCCCTGTGTCCCTCCTACGTGTCTCCCCTGTGTCCTCCCTCCTACGTGTATCCTCTCCTGTGTCCTCCTCCTGTGTATCTCTCCTGTGTCCTCCCTCTACGTGTATCCTCTCCGTCCTCCTCCTGCATTGTATCCTCTCCTGTGTCCTCCTCCTACTGTGTATCTCCCTGTGTCCTCCTCCTACGTGTATCCTCCCTGTGTCCTCCCTCCTACGTGTATCTCTCCCTGTGTCCTCCTCCTACATATCCTCCCCTGTGTCCTCCCTCCCCGTGTTCCCTGTGTCCCTCCCTCCCTACGTGTATCCTCCCTGTGTCCTCCCTCCCCGCATGTCCTCCTGTGTCCTCCTCCCCTACGTGTATCCTCCCATGTGTCCTCCTCTCGTGTATCCTCTCCTGTGTCCTCCTCCCATTATGTCCTCCTGTGTCCTCTCTCTGCGTGTCCTCCTGTGTCCTCCTACGTGTATCTCTCCTGTCCTCCCTCCTCGTGTATCCTCTCCTGTGTCCTCCCTCCCACATCTGCTCCTCCTACGTGTATCCTCCTGTGTCCTCCTCCTACGTGTATCCTCTCCTGTGTCCTCCCTCCTGTGTATCTCTCCTTGTGTCCTCCCTCCTACGTGTTCCTCTCCTGTCCTCCCTCCTACGTGTATCCTCTCCCTGTGTCCTCCCTCTACATGCTCTCCCTGTGTCTCCCTCCTACGTGTATCCTCCTTGTGTCTCCCTCTGTATCTCCCCTGTGTCCTCCCTCCCCATCCTCTCCCTCCCTCCTGCTGTATCCTCCCCTGTGTCCTCCCTCCTCATGTGTCCTCTCCCTGTCCTCCCTCCTGTATCCTCTCCTGTCCTCCCTCCCTACGTGTATCCTCTCCTGTCTTCCCTACGTGTATCCTCTCTTGTGTCCTCCTCCTCGGTATCCTCTCCTGTGTCTCCTCCTACATCTCCTCCTCTGTGTCCTCCCTCCTACGTGTCCTCTCCTGTGTCCTCCCTCCTGCGTGTATCCTCCCTGTGTCCTCCCCTCTACGTGTATCCTCTCGTGTCCTCCTCCTCTGTGTCTCCCCTGTGTCCTCCCTCCTGCGTGTATCCTCCTTGTCCTCCTCCTACGTGTATCTCTCTGTGTCCTCCCTCCTACGTGTATCCTCCCCTGTGTCCTCCCCTCCTACGTGTATCCTCTCCTGTGTCCTCCCTCCCTACGTGTATCCTCCCTGTGTCCTCCCTCCTGTCTCTCCTGTGTCCTCCTTCCCTGTATTCTCCTGTGTCTCTCCTACTGTATCCTCCCCTGTGTCCTCCTCCTACGTGTATCCTGTCCCTCCCTCCTACGTGTATCTCTCCCTTGTCCTCCTTCACATTGTCTCCTTGTGTCCTCCCTCCTACGTGTATCCTCCCTGTGTCCTCCCTCCTACATCCTCCCCTGTGTCTCCCTCCTACTGTCCTCCCTCCCTCCCCTGCCTCTGTGTCCTCCCTCCTACGTGTCTCCCATGTGTCCTCCTCTGTGTATCTCTCCTGTGTCCTCCTCCCTACGTGTATCCTCCCTGTGTCCTCCCTCCTACATCCTCTCCTGTGTCCTCCCTCCTACGTGTATCCTCTCCTGTGTCCTCCCTCTACGTGTATCTCTCCTGTGTCCTCCCTCCTACGTGTATCCTCTCCTGTGTCCTCCTTCCTACTGTATCTCTCCTGTGTCCTCCCTCCTACGTGTATCCTCTCCTGTGTCCTCCCTCCTACGTGTATCCTCTCCTGTGTCCTCCCTCCTACAGTGTATCCTCTCCTGTGTCCTCCCTCCCTACGTGTATCCTCTCCTGTGTCCTCCCTCCCTGCATTTATCCTCTCCCTGTGTCCTCCCTTCCTACGTGTATCTCTCCTGTGTCCTCCCTCCTAGTGTATCCTCTCCTGTGTCCTCCCTCCTACAGTGTATCCTCTCCTGTGTCCTCCCTCCTGCGTGTATCCTCTGTGTCCTCCCTCCTACGTGTATCCTCTCCTGTGTCCTCCCTCCTACGTGTATCCTCCTGTGTCTCCTTCCTACGTGTATCCTCTCCTGTGTCCTCCCTCCTACATGTATCCTCTCCTGTGTCCTCCCTCCTACGTGTATCTCTCCTGTGCTCCTCCTACGTGTATCCTCTCCTGTGTCCTCCCTCCTACGTGTATCCTCTCCTGTGTCCTCCCTCCTAGTGTGTATCCTCTCCTGTGTCCTCCCCTACATGTATCCTCTCCTGTGTCCTCCCTCCTACGTGTATCCCTCCTGTGTCCCTTCCTAAGTGTGTCCTCCCTGTGTCCTCCCTCCTACGTGTATCCTCTCCTGTGTCCTCCCTCCTACATTGTATCCTCCCTGTGTCTCCCCTCCTACGTGTATCCTCTCCTGTGTCTCCTTCACCGTGTATCCTCCCTGTGTCCTCCCTCCTACGTGTATCCTCCTTGTGTCCTCCTCCTACTGTATCCTCTCCTGTGTCCTCCCTCACTGTGTATCCTCCCTTGTGTCCTCCCTCCTACGTGTGTCCTCTCCTGTGTCCTCCCTCCTACGTGTATCCTCTCCTGTGTCCTCCCTCTACAGTGTATCCTCCCTGTGTCCTCCCTCCTACGTGTATCCTCTCCTGTGTCCTCCCTCCTACTGTGTATCCTCTCCTGTGTCCTCCCTCCTACGTGTATCCTCTCCTGTGTCCTCCCCTCCTAGTGTGTATCTCTCCTGTGTCCTCCCTCCTGCATGTATCCTCTCCTGTGTCCTCCTTCCTACGTGTATCCTCTCCCTGTGTCCTCCCTCCTACGTGTATCCTCTCCCTGTGTCCTCCCTCCTACGTGTATCCTCTCCTGTGTCCTCCCTCCTACGTGCATCTCTCCTGTGTCCTCCCTCCTACGTGTATCCTCTCCTGTGTCCTCCCTCCTACGTGTATCCTCCTCCTGTGTCCTCCCTCCTGCGTGTATCCTCTCCTGTGTCCTCCCTCCTGCGTGTATCCTCTCCTGTGTCTCCCTCCTACGTGTATCCTCTCCTGTGTCCTCCCTCCCTACATGTATCCTCTCCTGTGTCCTCTCCCTCCTACGTGTATCCTCTCCTGTGTCCTCCCTCCCTGCTTGTATCCTCTCCTTGTGTCCTCCCTCCTACGTGTATCCTCCTGTGTCCTCCCTCCTACGTGTATCCTCTCCTGTGTCCTCCTTCCTACGTGTATCCTCCTTGTGTCCTCCCTCCTACGTGTATCCTCTCCTGTGTCCTCCCTCCTACGTGTACCTCTCCCTGTGTCCTCCCCTCCCTACGTGTATCCTCCTGTGTCCCCTTCTCGTGTATCCTCCCTGTGTCCTCCCTCCTACGTGTATCCTCTCCTGTGTCCTCCCTCCTACGTGTATCCTCTCCTGTGTCCTCCTCCTACGTGTGTCCTCCTTGTCTCCTCCTACGTGTATCCTCCTGTGTCCTCCCTCCTACTTGTGTATCTCTCCTGTGTCCTCCCTCCTACGTGTATCCTCCCCTGTGTCCTCCCTCCTACATGTATCCTCTCCTGTGTCCTCCTTCCCTACGTGTATCCTCTCCTGTGTCCTCCCTCCTACGTGTATCCTCCTGTGTCCTCCCTCCTACGTGTATCCTCTCCTGTGTCCTCCCTCCTACGTGTGTCTCTCCTGTGTCCTCCCTCCCTACGTGTATCCTCTCCCTGTGTCCTCCCTCCTACATGTATCCTCCCTGTGTCCTCCCTCCTCCACTCTCCTTGTGTCCTCCTCCTCATGTATCCTCTCCTGTCCTCCTTCCTACGTGTATCCTCTCCTGTGTCCTCCCTCCTACGTGTGTATCCTCTCCTGTGTCCTCCCTCCTACGTGTATCCTCTCCTGTGTCCTCCCTCCTACGTGTGTCTCCTCCTGTGTCCTCCCCTCCTACGTGTATCCTCTCCTGTGTCCTCCTTCCTGTGTATCCTCTCTGTGTCCTCCCTCCTACGTGTATCCTCTCCTGTGTCCTCCCTCCTACGTGTATCCTCCCCTGTGTCCTCCCTCCTACGTGTATCCTCCCTGTGTCCTCCCTCCTACGTGTATCCTCTCCTGTGTCCTCCCTCCTACGTGTATCCTCCCCTGTGTCCTCCCTCTACGTGTATCCTCCTGTGTCTCCCTCCTACGTGTATCCTCTCCTGTGTCCTCCCTCCTACGTGTATCCTCCTGTCCTCCCTCCTGCGTGTGTCCTCCTGTGTCCTCCCCTCCTAGTGTGTCCTCTCCTGTGTCCTCCTCCTACGTGTGTATCCTCTCTGTGTCCTCCCTCCTACGTGTATCCTCCTTGTGTCCTCCCTCCTACGTGTATCCTCTCCTGTGTCCTCCCTCCCGTGTATCCTCCTGTGTCCTCCCTCCTACGTGTATCCTCCCTTGTGTCCTCCCTCCTACGTGTATCTCTCCTGTGTCCTCCCTCCTACTTGTATCCTCCCTGTGTCCTCCCTCCTACGTGTATCCTCTCCTGTGTCCTCCCTCCTACGTGTATCCTCCTTGTGTCCTCCTCCTACGTGTATCCTCCTGTGTCCTCCCTCCTGTGTATCCTCCCCTGTGTCCTCCCCTCCTACGTGTATCCTCTCCTGTCCTCCCTCCTACGTGTAATCTCCTGTGTGTCCTCCCTCCTCGTGTGTCTCCTCTGTGTCCTCCCTCCTACGTGTATCCTCTCCTGTTTCCTCCCTCCTACGTGTATCCTCTCCTGTGTCCTCCCTCCCTGCGTGTATCCTCCCTGTGTCCTCCTCCCTACGTGTATCCTCCTGTCCTCCCTCCTACGTGTATCTCCCCTGTGTCCTCCCTCCTACGTGTATCCTCCCTTGTGTCCTCCCTCCTACGTGTATCCTCTCCTGTGTCCTCCCTCCTACGTGTGTATCCTCCCTTGTGTCCTCCCTCCTACGTGTATCCTCCCTTGTGTCCTCCCTCCTACGTGTATCCTCCCCTGTGTCCTCCCTCCTACATTGTATCCTCCCTGTGTCCTCCCTCCTACGTGTATCCTCTCCCTGTGTCCTCCCTCTGCATTGTATCCTCCCTGTGTCCTCCCTCCCTACGTGTATCCTCCCCTGTGTCCTCCCTCCTACGTGTATCCTCCCTGTGTGTCCTCCCTCCTACTTGTGTCCTCCCCTGTGTCCTCCCTCCTACGTGTATCCTCCTCCTGTGTCCTCCCTCCTAGTGTCCTCCCTGTGTCCTCCCTCCTGCATTGTATCCTCCCCTGTGTCCTCCCTCCCTACGTGTATCCTCCTGTGTCCTCCCTCCCTGTGTATCCTCCTGTGTCCTCCCTCCTACGTGTATCCTCCCTGTGTCCTCCCTCCTACGTGTATCCTCCCCTTGTCCTCCCTCCCACGTATCCTCCCTGTGTCCTCCCTCCCACGTGTATCCTCCCCTGTGTGTCCTCCCTCCTACGTGTATCCTCCCCTGTGTCCTCCCTCCCACGTATTCCCTGTGTCCCCCCCATGTGTATCCTCTCCTGTGTCCTCCCTCCCTACGTGTATCCTCTCCCTTGTGTCCTCCCTCCCACTGTGTGTATCCTCCCTTGTGTCCTCTCCCTCCTACGTGTATCCTCCCTGTGTCCTCCTCCACGTGTATCCTCCCTTGTGTCCTCCCTCCCCTACGTGTATCCTCCCTTGTGTCCTCCCTCCCACGTGTATCCCTCTCCCTGTGTCCTCCTCCCTCCCCATGTGTATCCTCCCTCGTCCTCCACGTGTATCCTCCCTTGTGTCCCTCCCTCCTACGTGTATCCCTGTGTCCTCCCCTCCCCACGTGTATCCTCCCCTTGTGTCCTCCCTCCCACGTATCCTCCCTGTGTCCTCCCTCCCACGTGTATCTCCCTTGTGTCCTCCCTCCCACGTGTATCCTCCCTTGTGTCCTCCCTCCCACGTGTATCCTCTCCCTGGTCTCCTCCCTCCTACGTGTATCCTCCCTTGTGTCCTCCCTCCCTACGTGTATCCTCCCTGTGTCCTCCCTCCCTACGTGTATCCTCCCATGTGTCCTCCCCCACGTGTATCCTCTCCCTGTGTCCTCCCTCCCTACGTGTATCCTCCCTTTGTCCTCCCTCCTACGTGTATCCTCCCTGTGTCCCTCCTCCTCCCACGTGTATCCCTCCCTGTGTCCTCCCTCCTACGTGTATCCTCTCCCTGTGTCCTCCCTCCCACGTGTATCCTCCCCTGTGTCCTCCCTCCTACGTGTATCCTCCCATGTGTCCTCCCTCCCACGTGCATCCCTCTCCTGTGTCCTCCCCCTCCTACGTGTATCCTCTCCCTGTGTCCTCCCTCCCACGTGTATCCTCCCTGTGTCCTCCCTCCTACGTGTATCCTCCTGTGTCCTCCCTCCTACGTGTATCCCTCCCTGTGTCTCCCCTCCCACGTGTATCCTCCCCTGTGTCCTCCCCTCCCCACGTGTATCCCTCCCTGTGTTCACCTTCCCACGTGTATCCTCCCATGTGTCCTCCCTCCTCCTGTGTATCCTCCCTTGTGTCCTCCCTCCCACGTGTATCCTCCCCTGTGTCCTCCCTCCTACGTGTATCCTCTCCTGTGTCCTCCTTCCTACGTGTATCCCTCCTGTGTCCTCCCTCCCTACGTGTATCCTCTCCTGTGTCCTCCTTCCCACGTGTCCTCTCCTGTGTCCTCCCTCCTACGTGTATCCTCTCCTGTGTCCTCCTCCTACGTGTATCCTCTCCTGTCCTCCCTCCCACGTGTATCCCCCTGTGTCCCTCCCTCCCACGTGTTATCCTCCCTGTGTCCTCCCTCCTACGTGTATCCTCTCCTGTGTCCTCCTCCCACGTGTATCCTCCCCTGTGTCCTCCCTCCCCATGTGTATCCTCCCCTGTGTCCTCCCTCCGTGTATCCTCCCCTGTGTCCTCCCTCCCTACGTGCATCCTCCTCCCCTGTGTCCTCCCTCCTACGTGTATCCCTCCCTGTGTCCTCCCTCCCACGTGTATCCTCCCCTGTGTCCTCCCTCCCACGTGTATCCTCCCTGTGTTCTCCCCTCCCACGTGTATCCCTCCCTGTCCCTCCTCCTACGTGTATCCCCTCCCTGTGTCCTCCCTCCCACGTGTATCCTCCCCTGTGTCCTCCCTCCTTCGTGTATCCTCCCTCTGTCCTCCCTCCCACGTATCCTCCCTGTGTCCTCCCTCCTACGTGTATCCTCTCCTGTGTCCTCCTCCCACGTGTATCCTGTGTCCTCCCTCCTACGTGTATCCTCCCCTGTGTCCTCCCTCCTACGTGTATCCTCCCATGTGTCCTCCCTCCTACGTTATATCTACAGTAGTTACCGAAGTTCTTGTTGAATATTAACCATATAGCTGGACAGTTCACAAACTACACACGGAGTAATTGATCAGTGAAAGAATAAAACGTACCTAAGTTATTATATATTATTTTGTTTCCAAAGACAACAAAGGTGATGCCTAATAAAGAACACTTTTCACCCTGGTCTTTTATCACGGGAGCCTTAACTCTTTGTTGTGACTCCTGTACTGCCTCGTAATTGTGTTTCTTCTAACTCTTGTATATTCATTGTCTATCTACCAATGTTTGATGCTGACTTTTGATAGTGTAAGAGTAAGCATTAGGAGCATCATGAGGCTGCTCTCTGTTGTCATCAGCTTCCTGGTGGATGTGACCTTCATAATATACAATTTATTTAGGTACGAGATGCGAGAGCCTGGTGACCGAGAGTGGGGAGTCCCCGGCGAGGGGGACAACTGGACAGGGATCGTGGGTGAGCTGCAGCACGAACACGCTGACCTCTCCATGATGCTCATGCCTACCCCGGCCAGAAGTAAAGTCATCCGATACTCCAGGGTCTACGCCCGCGACTCAGTAGTGATTGTGTCTCTCAAGCCTCAACCTCTACCCCATTATCTCTCTATAATAAGACCATTTACAGGTACTGGTATATATATATATATATATATATATATATATATATATATATATATATATATATATATATATATATATATATATATATATATATATATATATATATATATATATATATATATATATATATATGTGTGTGTGTGTGTGTGTGTGTGTGAATCATATCATTTCATAAATCGATATATAAATGCTGACGGCCATGAATCACTTGTCTGTATTATGCAAGAAATCAGTAGGAGCTATGTATTTATTAAAAAAAATATTAATTGATGTTAATGTGAGTATTGATAAGTATACGAGTTATTGTTTGATGGCATGAAGTCACTGGCCACCAGGCGTGGTGTGGCTGCTGCTGCTGGCCAGCCTACTGGTGTGGGGAGTTGTGCTTGATCACGCAGAGAGCACGGTACTGGCTGGTGGGTCGACGTGACCTCGACTTAGGATCATCCCTCTTCCTGACCTGGGCTGCCCTAATGGAGAACTCCCAGGACAGAGATGCATACAGCACTATGGCCCGGGTAAGAGTTGATACGTTGCGTGGGGTGATGACTTTCCCTTCTGTTACTGTTTATTCTCTGCTGAATAGAAATATTATAACCAAACCAAATTACAGGTGTTAGTAGGGTGGTGGTTGGTGATGTGTGTCGTGGTGTCGTCGGCCTATAAGTCGTCGCTGGTGTCTCACCTCACCGTCCAGGGATACTCCCACCCTATAGACACCTTCGAGGATATGGTAGGTCACGGTGGCTGGACGTGGAGCTCAATGTTGCTTGTACGGATAAGCGCCTACCGGGACTTCTTCACGGAGGGCAGCCCGCTGCTGCAGTATGTGTATGACAACATGGAGGTGAGGCGCCACCCACTACTTCATCTACTCACTTTTTTAAGACCAGTTGTGTCTCCAAGAAATTATTATTATTAGCCAGATTTCTGTGTTATTTATGCATGTCTGCTTTCTGAGACTAATTGATCAAACAAAAATGTTTTTAACTTTAAGTATTAAATCATTAGTCTCTCTCTCTCTCTTCTCTGCTCGATTTTAAGACTATTAGGAAATAAAACCAGATAGATTTTTCCTTCTATCCAGAAATTTATAAACAATCTTAACATTCCGGTAAGAGTTTGTCTGTGGGATAAACTATCATCAGTGTCGTGCTCACTGCAAGTTTTTAAGGCGACTCCTAAACAATGTACAGTCAGGGTCAAGAGTTAAAAGTTGGTGTGAAGCAGTTCGACCCCAAATGAGATAAAACAGTACACCTGCACCAGACGACAGGCATGGTATGTATGTTCAAAGATTCATTCCCGTGACACATTTTCACTGCTTCACACCAACTTTTGACCCTGACTGTACTGTACAAACACCCACCGGCATTGAAATCTCTTTGACATTTGTAACAAACCAGGACTATTGTCTCACCCACTTGACAAGGATAGTCTCTACATGCCACAGATAGTCGAGTTGGAGGAGGGACTGGACCGGGTGTTAGAGGGCGGCCACTCCTTCATCAACTGGAAGAGCATGGTGACGCCTGTTATAGCAGCCCGTCACACAGACCGTCGCGGCCAACACCCCTTCCATCTGAGTCAGACTGAGTACCATTACCTCATCGGCTACAGCTGGGGCTTCAGGTACCACCAAAATTTGATAATACTAACATGAAAACAAACGTCTAGTACCCAACAACATACTATTTGAGGAACCTGTTTTTTATCGCTGGAAAGACTGTTTTCCGCTGGAGGGTCGATGGTGCAGTGGTGTCTAGGCTCCAGAATATGGGGAGAATAATTGATCCTACGAGTAGATGAAAACAGAGATGACCTCTAAATAATTCTATCGGGACGAACTACAGTTTTCTCTCACTTACTTGTACTGTATCAAGTTTGTCTTTATATAATAACTTGAGTAAGTCCCAAGTTGTGAAGTTGTGAGTGAGGACGACAGTATACAGAGATCACCTGAATGCCATCACCCCGACGTCTTGCAATACATTCAGTAATACACAAACATTACGGACTTAATTTCATCACAGTGTTTATTATCAGCAACACTCATCTTTATGTGGTAGTCGTTTTGTTTACAATTGTGTGTTATTCTTTATAATTATTTATATATTGAATATTATGACAACACCTAAGCACCCCACACTAAGTATTATAGTGGCAGCACCCCACACTAAGTATTATAGTGGCAGCACCCCACACTAAGTATTATAGTGGCAGCACCCCACACTAAGTATTATAGTGGCAGCACCCCACACTAAGTATTATAGTGGCAGCACCTCACACTAAGTATTATAGTGGCAGCACCCCCACACTAAGTATTTAGTGGCAGCACCCCACACTAAGTATTATAGTGGCAGCACCCCACACTAAGTAATATAGTGGCAGCACCCCACACTAAGTATTATAGTGGCAGCACCCCACACTAAGTATTATAGTGGCAGCACCCCACACTGGCATTATAGTGGCAGCACTCACACTAAGTATTATAGTGGCAGCACTCCACACTAAGTATTATAGTGGCAGCACCCCACACTAAGTATTATAGTGGCAGCACTTTTCACACTAAGTATTATAGTGGCAGCACCCCACACTCTATATTATAGTGGCAGCACCCCACACTGGGCATTATAGTGGCAGCACCCCACACTAAGTATTATAGTGGCAGCATCCCACACTAATGTACATAGTGGCAGCACCCCACACTAAGTATTATAGTGGCAGCACCCCCACACTAAGTATTATAGTGGCAGCACCCCCACACTAAGTATTACAGTGGCACCCCACACTAAGTATTATAGTGGCAGCACCCCACACTAAGTATTATAGTGGCAGCACTTCACACTAAGTAATATAAAGTGGGCAGCACCCCACACTAAGTATTATAGTGGCAGCACTCCCACACTAAGTATTATAGTGGCAGCACCTCACACTAAGTATTATAGTGGCAGCACTCCACACTAAGTATTATAGTGGCAGCACCCCAACTAAGTATTATAGTGGCAGCACCCCACACTAAGTATTACAGTGGCAGCACCCCACACTAAGTATTATAGTGGCAGCACCCCCACACTAAGTATTATAGTGGCAGCACCCCACACTAAGTATTACAGTGGCAGCACCCCACACTAAGTATTATAGTGGCAGCACCCCACACTAATGTATTATAGTGGCAGCACTCCCACACTAAGTATTATAGTGGCATCCCACACTAATGTATTATAGTGCGGCAGCACCCCCACACTAAGTATTATAGTGGCAGCACCTCACACTAAGTATTATAGTGGCAGCACTCACACTAAGTATTATAGTGGCAGCACCCCACACAAGTAATATAGTGGCAGCACCCCCACACTAAGTATTATAGTGGCAGCACCCTACACCGCACAGGCGGCAGCACCCACACTAAGTATTATAGTGGCAGCACCCCACACTAAGTATTATAGTGGCACCCCACACACTAAGTATTATAGTGGCAGCACCCCCACACCAAGTATTATAGTGGCAGCACCTCACACTAAATATTATAGTGGCAGCACCTCACACTCAAGTATTATAGTGGCAGACCTCACACTAAGTATTATAGTGGCAGCACCCCACACTAAGTATTATAGTGGCAGCACCCCACACTAAGTATTATAGTGGCAGCACCCCACACTAAGTATTATAGTGGCAGCACTCCCACACTAAGTATTATAGTGGCAGCACCCCACACTAAGTATTATAGTGGCAGCACCCCACACTAAGTATTATAGTGGCAGCACCCACACTAAGTATTATAGTGGCAGCACTTCACACTACTAAGTATTATAGTGGCAGCACTCCACACTAAGTAAGTATTACAGTGGCAGCACCCCACACTAAGTATTATAGTGGCAGCACCCCACACTAAGTATTATATGGCAGCACCTTCACACTAAGTATTATAGTGGTAGCACCCCACACTAAGTATTATTGTGGTGCAATCTCACACTAAGTATTATAGTGGCAGCACCCCACAATTAAGTATTATAGTGGCAGCACCCCACACTAAGTATTATAGTGGCAGCACCTCACACTAAGTATTATAGTGGCAGCACTTCACACTAAGTATTATAGTGGCAGCACCTCACACTAAGTATTATAGTGGCAGCACTTCAATAATTAAGTATTATAGTGCGTTAATCTCACACTAAGTATTATAGTGGCAGCACCTCACACTAAGTATTATAGTGGCAGCACTCCTCACACTAAGTATTATAGTGGCAGCACCCCCACACTAAGTATTATAGGCAGCACCCCACACTAAGTATTATAGTGGCAGCACTTCACACTGAGTATTATAGTGGCAGCACCTCACACCTGGGTGCATTATAGTGCGGCAGCACTCTCACACTCAAGTATTATAGTGGCAGCACTCACACTAAGTATTATAGTGGCAGCACCCACACTAAGTATTATAGTGGCAGCACCCCACACTAAGTATTATAGTGCGGCAGCACCCCACACTGAGTATTATAGTGGCAGCACCCCACACTAACTATTACAGTGGCAGCACCCCACACTAAGTATTATAGTGGCAGCACCCCACACTAAGTATTATAGTGGCAGCACCTCACACTAAGTATTATAGTGGCAGCACCCCCACACTAAGTATTATAGTGGCAGCACCTCACACTAAGTATTATAGTGGCAGCACTCAAGACTAAGTATTATAGTGGCAGCACCTCATTCAAGTATTATAGTGGCAGCACCTCACACTAAGTATTATAGTGGCAGCACTTCACACTAAGTATTAGGAGTGGCAGCACCCCACACTAAGTATTATAGTGGCAGGACCTCACACTAAATATTATAGTGGCAGCACCCCACACTAAGTATTATAGTGGCAGCACCCCACACTAAGTATTATAGTGGCAGCACCCCACTTAAGTATTATAGTGCAGCACCCCACACCTGCATTATAGTGGCAGCACTTCACACTAAGTATTATAGTGGTGCACTCACACTAAGTATTATAGTGGTAGCACCCCACACTAAGTATTATAGTGGCAGCACCCCACACTGGGCATTATAGTGGCAGCACCCCACACTGAGTATTATAGTGGCAGCACTTCACACTAAGTATTATAGTGGCAGCACCTCACACTAAGTATTATAGTGGCAGCACCTCACACTAAGTATTATAGTGGCAGCACCCCCACACCAGTATTATAGTGGCAGCACCCCACACTAAGTATTATAGTGGCAGCACTTCACACTGAGTATTATAGTGGCAGCACCCCACACTAAGTATTATAGTGGCAGCACCCCACACTAAGTATTATAGTGGCAGCACCCCACACTAAGTATTATAGTGGCAGCACCTCACACTAAGTATTATAGTGGCAGCACTCCCACACTAAGTATTATAGTGGCAGCACCACACTAAGTATTATAGTGGCAGCACCCTCAAGCACTAAGTATTATAGTGGGCAGCACTCACACTAAGTATTATAGTGGCAGCACCTCACACTAAGTATTATAGTGGCAGCACCCCACACTAAGTATTATAGTGGCAGCACCACACTAAGCATTATAGTGGCAGCACCTCACACTCAAATATTATAGTGGTAGCACCCCACACTATGTATTATAGTGGCAGCACCCCACACTAAGTATTACAGTGGCAGCACCTCCACACTGAGTATTATAGTGGCAGCACCCCACACTAAGTATTATAGTGCGGCAGAATTCTCACACTAAGTATTATAGTGGCAGCACCTCACACTAAGTATTATAGTGGCAGCACCCCACACTAAGTATTATAGTGGCAGCACCCCACACTAAGTATTATAGTGCAGCAATCCCACACTGAGTATTATAGTGGCAGCACCCCACACTAAGTATTATAGTGGCAGCACTCTCACACTAAGTATTATAGTGGCAGCACTCACACTAAGTATTACAGTGGGCAGCACCCCACACTAAGTATTATAGTGGCAGCACCTCACACTAAGTACAGTAGTGGCAGCACTCACACTAAGTATTATTATAGTGGCAGCAATTCCTCACACTAAGTATTATAGTGGCACTCACACTAAGTATTATAGTGGCAGCACTCACACTAAGTATTATAGTGGCAGTAATTCCCACACTAAGTATTATAGTGGCAGCACCTCACACTAAGTATTATAGTGGCAGCAATTTCACACTGAGTAATACATTGAGTGGCAGCACCCCACACCAAGTATTATAGTGGCAGCCTCACACTAAGTATTATAGTGGCAGCACTCACACTAAGTATTATAGTGGCAGCACTCACACTAAGTATTATAGTGGCAGCACTCACACTAAGTATTATAGTGGCAGCACCTCACACTAAGTATTATGCAGTGGCAGCACCTCACACTAAGTATTATAGTGGCAGCACTTCACACTAAGTATTATAGTGGCAGCACCCCACACTAAGCATTATAGTGGCAGCACTCTCACACTAAGTATTATAGTAAGGAAGCACTTCATACTAAGTAATATAGTGGCAGCACTTCATACTAAGTATTATAGTGGCAGCACCCCACACTAAGTATTATGGTGGCAGCACTCCACATTAAGTATTATAGTGGCAGCACTCACACCAAATATTATAGTGGCAGCACCCCACACCAGCAGCTATAGTGGCACCCCACACTAAGTATTTAGTGGCAGCACCCCACACTAAGTATTAATATAGTGGCAGCACTTCACACTAAGTATTATATAGTGGCAGCACTTCACACTAAGTATTATAGTGGCAGCACCCCCACATTAAGTATTATAGTGGCAGCACTTCACACTAAGTATTATAGTGGCAGCACCCCACACTAAGTAATATAGTGGCAGCACCCCACACTAAGTATTATAGTGGCACTTCACACTAAGTATTATAGTGGCAGCACTTCTCACACTAAGTATTATAGTGGCAGCACCCCACATTAAGTATTATAGTGGCAGCACCTCACACTGGCATTATAGTGGGCAGCACCTCACACTAAGTATTATAAAGTGGCAGCACCCCACACTAAGTATTATAGTGGCAATCTCACACTAAGTATTACAGTGGCAGCACCCCACACTAAGTATTATAGTGGCAGCACCCCACACTAAGTATTATATATGGGTAGCACCCCACACTCAGCATATTATAGTGGCAGCAATCTCACACTAAGTATTATAGTGGCAGCACCCCACACTAAGTATTATAGTGGCAGCACTTCACACTAAGTATTATAGTGCAGCACTTCACACTAAGTATTATAGTGGCAGCACCCCCACACTAAGTATTATAGTGGCAGCACCTCACACTAAGTATTATAGTGCAGCACCCCCACACTGCGCTATAGTGGCAGCACTTCACACTAAGTATTATAGTGGCAGCACCCCCACACTACAAATATAGCAGCACCCACACTAAGTATATAGTGGCAGCACCCCCACACCTGCATTATAGTGGCAGCACCCCACACTAAGTATTATAGTGGCAGCACTTCACACTAAGTATTATAGTGGCAGCACTTCACACTCAAGTATTATAGCAGCACCCCAATAAGTATTATAGCAGCACACTCCACACTAGTATTATAGTGGCTGCACCCCACACTAAGTATTATAGTGGCAGCACTTCACACTAAGTATTATAGTGGGCAGCACCCCACACTAAGTGATATAGTGGCAGCACTCACACTAAGTATTATAGTGGCAGCACTCACACTAAGTATTATAGTGGCAATCTCACACTAAGTATTATAGTGGCAGCACCCCACACTAAATATTATAGTGGCAGCACCCCACACTAAGTATTATAGTGGCAGCACTTCACACTAAGTATTATAGTGGCAGCACTCACACTAAGTATTATAGTGGCACTTCACACTAAGTATTATAGTGGCAGCATCTCACACTATATTATAGTGGCAGCACCACATTAAGTATTATAGTGGCAGCACCCCACACTAAGTATTATAGTGGCAGCACCCACACTAAGTATTATAGTGGCAGCACCCCACACTGGGTACATAGTGGCAGCACTTCCACTCAAGTATTATAGTGGGCAGCACTTCACACTAAGTATTATAGTGGCAGCACCCTTACATTAAGTATTATAGTAATTCCTCACACTAAGTATTATAGTGGCAGCACCTCACACTAAGTATTATAGTGGCAGCACCCCACACTAAGTATTATAGGTGCGGCAGCAATTCCTTCACACTAAGTATTATAGTGGCAGCACCCCACACTAAGTATTATTATAGTGGCAGCACCTCACATTGGTATTATAGTGGCAGCACCTCACACTGGCATTACAGTGGCACCTCACACTAAGTATTATAGTGGCAGCACCCCACACTAAGTATTATAGTGGCAGCACCCCACACTAAGTATTATAGTGGCAGCACCCACACTAAGTATTATAGTGGCAGCACTTCACACTAAGTATTATAGTGGCAGCACTCACACACTAAGTATTATAGTGGCAGCACCTCACACTAAGTATTATAGTGGCAGCACCTCACATTAAGTATTATAGTGGCAGCACCCCACACTCAAGGCATTATAGTGGCAGCACCTCACATTGGTATTATAGTGGCAGCACCTCGGCTCAAGTATTATAGTGGCAGCACCTCATTGGCATATTATAGTGGCAGCACCCCACACTAAGTATTATAGTGGCAGCACCCCACACTAAGTATTATAGTGGCAGCACCCCACAATTAAGTATTATAGTGGCAGCACCTTCACACTCAAGTAGCATTATAGTGGCAGCACCACACTAAGTATTATAGTGGGCAGCACCCCACACTAAGTATTATAGTGGCAGCACCTCACACTAAGTATTATAGTGGCAGCACCCCACACTAAGTATTATAGTGGCAGCACCCCACATTAAGTATTATAGTGGCAGCACTCTCACACTAAGTATTATAGTGGCAGCACCTCACACTAAGTATTGCAGTGGCAGCACCCCACACTAAGTATTATAGTGGCAGCACCCCCACACTAAGTATTATAGTGGCAGCACTTCACACTAAGTATTATAGTGGCAGCACTTCACACTAAGTATTATAGTGGCAGCACCCCACACTAAGTATATTATAGTGGCAGCACCCCACACTAAGTATTATAGTGGCAGCACCCTCACACTAAGTATTATAGTGGCAGCACTCACACTAAGTATTATAGTGGCAGCACCCCACACTAAGTATTATAGTGGCAGCACCTCACACTAAGTATTATAGTGGCAGCACCCCACACAAGTATTATAGTGGCAGCACCCCACATCACAGTATTATAGCAGCACTTCATTAATTAAGTATTATAGTGGCAGCACTCACACTAAGTATTATAGTGGCAGCACCTCACACTAAGTATTATAGTGGCAGCACCCCACACTAAGTATTATAGTGCAGCACCCCACACTGCACATTATAGTGGCAGCACCCCCACACTAAGTATTATAGTGGCAGCACCCCATTAAGTATTATATGGCAGCGCCTCACACCAAGTATTATAGTGGCAGCACCTCACACTAAGTATTATAGTGGCAGCACCCCACACTAAGTATTATATAGTAGCACCACACCTGGTATTACAGTGGCAGCACCCCACACTAAGTATTATAGTGGCAGCACCCCACACTAAGTATTATAGTGGCAGCACCCCACACTAAGTATTATAGTGGCAGCACCCCACACTAAGTATTATAGTGGCAGCACCTCACACTAAGTATTATAGTGGCAGCACCTCACACTAAGTATTATAGTGGCAGCACCTCACACTAAGTATTATAGTGGCAGCACCACACTAAGTATTATAGTGGCAGCACCCCACACTAAGTATTATAGTGGCAGCACCCCACACTAAGTATTATAGTGGCAGCACCCCACACTAAGTATTATAGTGGC
Organism: Homarus americanus; assembly: GCF_018991925.1. NCBI lineage: Eukaryota > Metazoa > Arthropoda > Malacostraca > Decapoda > Nephropidae > Homarus > Homarus americanus. Next base: position 1,797,762 of record NW_024735442.1, on the reverse strand, counting down.
AGCACCCCACACTAAGTATTATAGTGGCAGCACCTCACACTAAGTATTATAGTGGCAGCACCCCACACTAAGTATTATAGTGGCAGCACCTCACACTAAGTATTATAGTGGCAGCACCTCACATTGCAGGAGAGGGGCACCATACCGTCTTCGTATAGCGGCAGTGAAGCAGCGGCTGATGGAGGCTGGCCTCGTCAACCAATGGTTGGCTCAAGTCATGGCCTCCAAGACCTACACTCCCCAGGGTGACAGTCAGCTCCAACAGGCGAGTAACAACAGTAAACAGCAATAGATTAAAATGAGTATCAACAGTTAGAATGTAAGAATTAATAGCCAACAGGTAATGATAAATAATTAACCGTTACCATCTCCACCAACAACAACAGCCATTAAGGGGCACCATTCATTGTCTGACATACTATATGTCCATTACTGATACAACAAGCCATAATATTAATAATGGTAGTTGTTACAGGAAGGTGGAGGCGAAGTGGTGCTTGGGCTGAACCACCTCCAGGGAGCCTTCTATTTGCTGGCGCTAGGTTGCTGCCTCGCCCTCCTCGCTTTCTTAGTTGAACACCTCCTTCACCGCCGCCGTCTTAAACTACAAGAGATTGTCGCCATTCGCCCCCTCGCCGTCACAGTCTCATAAATTTGATGGCCACGAGTTCTCTATAGAATTATGGTAGCTATGGTCGATACAGCGAGAGACAGAGACATAGAGAGAGACATAGAGAGACAGAGAGAGAGAGAAAGAGAGATTGTTGATCGTATTTGTCTCCTCTATTCTTAGTTATTATTGAAAAAGAAACAGTTGCATAATTATATTTAAGTCAGTGTAAACATGTCCGGATCCTTCTTGTAATATAAAAGTTTTGATTGACTTCGTAAACCAACACAGCTTTATTAACGAGAAATTTATTTCCACACTTCACAAAGTCTGGTTACCTCACTACTGTATCTCCTTTGTTAATATTTAGACAAAACTCTTTCAAGTCAAAATGAAACCAGAAAATAACTCCTTGATTGAAAGTTTTAGATAATTGTTTATGATATCGAGTATGGTTTAAATACTCCTTTAATGTTTTAAATTTATTTTCATGTGTGTGGAAAGTAAGACCTGACCACTTCAACTGAGGGCTCCTTAGGATGATTCAGTAAGTCAAAATAAAGAACTTTCTCCATGTTGCAGCTAATTACACCCAGGGTTTATAGTCCTTGATTACACCAGCTTGACAACAGGATTATACTGTACAATCTAATATACTATAGGACTAAGCGTGTGTCTGTCTTTCTGTCTGTCTGTTCTGGGCAGCCGAAACGGCACAATCGTTTTTCATCAAACTTGGTGGAAAAATCGCAAAAAAATCGTAGAGTGGAACAAACCTGGTCCCATGTCGATGGTTTCTTTAAGAAGGCATTAATTAGCCATTTTATTTACGATGGAAAACAGTGCAAGTCTGCGGACTTGGCGCACCCTAATTAACCATACAAGTCTACGGACTTGGCGCACCCTCATTCGCTGTACGCTAGCCAAGCACGAGCATTCAAACTTTCACTGGGCACGAAGGGCCGGCGATCACTTGTAACATCTAAAGCTGGTACACAAACTACGGATATATATATATATATATATATATATATATATATATATATATATATATATATATATATATATATATATATATATATATATATATATATATATATATATATATATTTATATTTCATGTAGATCCACAATGAAAACGTGGATAAGATAAATCTTGATAAAATCACACAGGAAAAGGGAAACAACTGAGCACCTTAAATACAGTATTACTTTTTTTACTTGACTTTATGCCATAACCTGATGCTTGACCCCTGTGCTTTTCTTATTCATTTTTATTGCATAGTTAAGTACTGGCTAATACTTTCTTGTTAAATCACGGAGCTCTTGAAAACATCGCCTCATCTTCAAATATTACATTTCTACTTATTCTCTCTGCCAGAATTATTGTAGTGAACTTTTCCAAAGTGTACAAAGATATCAATATTATATGCTAGAGACAATAATTTTTAAAATTTGTATGATAAATCTATTCTATATAGCAAAGGGTCTCAAAGTATGCTATATTTTCAGTGTCTTGTCGCAGTCAGTAGAGGTTATGCATTATACTGATCTGACCTGAAGCAGCTACTAACTTTATTTAACCAAAATATAAATGCTTCTTGAGGTATAATAATACCAACGTAATAAAGGTATTCTCGTCTAGTATTAAAGTTTATGCTAATGAAATAGATCTATGACTAGTACACTGAACTTGTCAAAATGGGATCTTTAATATTTCTGCACAACTCTATGAAAATGATAGTTATGTTGCTCTATGCTACACACTATTCATGTTCTTAACAACGTGGGCGGTGTTAATTAAAACACTAAGAAGTAGGAAATAGTTTCTCTTGGCGAAAACTTTCGCTTGACGGTAAAGAGAGGTGGACGAGGCTGTGATCCTGGTCGAGTTACTGTAAGTGTCAGACTAACTTGGCGGCTCGAGCACAACTTACTCGAAGGAGATTCTATTGGTAATTTACAGCCAATTAAGACCACAGACACCCCTGTGATCACAGTTAGACCAAAGAGAAGCATCAGGGTAATCTTCAGTTTGATGGGTGACACTTCCTTGTCCCGTGGAAAGGGTGCAAAAGAGTAAATGTGAACTGAATGGGATAAATGCTTTATTCATCCAACTATACAACGCTGAGCTATTTATAAACCGCACCGTTAGCCAAAGGAGTAATAGTATGGCAACATTAATAAGAAAAAATATTGAGGTAAATTATCAAGATGTAAGACATTGCATTTCGGATACAACACTAATCACCACTGTTCTTTTAATGCCACTTTCCTGGATACTGTTAATAAGGAAAAAGATCTAGGCATTAAGATAAATCAGTCACTGAAGTACAAACTTGGCAACTGCAGTCGTTTCAGTCTCTCTTGATAAGTGAAGTGCCATAGTACAGGCACCTGTCTGGTAGCCATTCTCAAGGCATTTTCAAATAACTGACAGTCTCCAACATAACTCGGGGACCAGACAGTGACAGTACTCCATGCGGAGAAACACCTCTTTTTTTTTAGAAGCGTTAAGGGATCAACCATCTAGGTGTATGAACTCCCTTATTATAAGACCTACTATCATAATTTTGATTAGCCTTCTCACAATGGTAATCTTCATATTTTTAATTAGTTATCCATTAAATTATTCGAACTTTTGTTTTTTGTGGTGTTACAGAAAACTTATTAGAGGATAACTTAAAATATTCTCTGATTTTCACATTTCTTATTCTAATTATCTGTACCCATTTTGCGGCATGTAGACAATCACAATAAGAACCTTACAAGAGTAGTGTCATTACTAACTTAACTAAGTCTAACTAAACCCTACATAACCTAACTTTATCTATATTAATTTGACTATGCAATAAAGTCTTTAATGAAACTGATTGTTTTCTTATTTTTATCATTAACTGTACTTTATCCTCTTCGTCACTAATCAGCCTGTTAGCCGCTTGGGCGGTCGGCAACGTGTCTGTTACGTACTGTTACTATTGTTGGCAAGTACTGGGCATGTACTGACTCCTGAATCTGTACCTGCATCAGTGTTGATCAAGTCTTTTAAGAGCTTACACTCGGCCATTTCAACTACACGATTTGTTCTTACAATATTCATATTAAAAAACTGTTTTTCGGAATTTATAAAATAATTACTTTTACTATTTCGCCAAATTGTGCTCTACTCCGTAAATATAAAAGCGAAATTATTATTCTGAAGACACCAAGATGTAAAACAGGCTTTGGCATCCTACTACAGTACTGTATTCCAGAGTTGCCAACTTAGCGACTTTGTAGCTAGATCTAGAGCTTTTTCTTTTTTTCTAGCGACATTTTAGAGAGATTTGCGACTTGTGGCAAATCTAGAGATATCCACAGAAATCTAGCGACTTTCTGGATACTTTTGGACTGTCCATGAAAACTCAGTTTTCCTAATTTCGAGCCATAATATATAGCAACGGGGTTACAGGGACAATAAATAATAAGAAAAGTTTAATACATTTGAATGGGTCGTGGTACAGAAGGAGGGACACGTCTGTTTCCTGATCACTTGATGTCAGCCCGTCCATGCATCTAACACCCTAAAATTGTGGTCAGAAGTGGCAAATTACAGAGATGCGACAGGTGAAAACCCTTACCATGATCTGGCTGAAATTGCACTCGCTGCCTTATCTCTTCCGCATTCAAACGCAGATGAAGAGCGCACATTTAGTAGGCCTAATATGAACTTTGTGAAATCAAAATTGCGCAACAAAATGAAACTATCGACATTAAAGGCAATTCTTACAATAAAGTATGGGTTAAAAAGACAGAACACCTGTTGTGCAAGTTATGAACGTCCTAGTGATATTTTAAGAAAGATAGGGACTGTGGAGGCATACAGTTACAAGAGAACCTGAACCAAGCACTTCACATGCTTCCAGCTCTACAGTTGTTCACACTGCCGACGACTACCAAGAGGACTGGGATGCAATTACTATTGAATAATAGGTAAGTGTGCACATTAAACTTTAAAAAAAATAATATTTTTATTTTTACATAATGCATTTTATTTATACTCCGTCCATTATAGTCGGCATTATGAAAATATTATTTGCATCAAATTACTGAAGGGGGAGAATAATAGCTAGCGACTTTCCATGGAAGATTTAGCGACATTTAGCTACTTTTAGGTACCAGCCTAGCGACATTTGAAAACCCGAGTTGGCAACCCTGCTGTATTCTATAAGAGTTATAATTCCCTTATTTGATATTCCTTGGGTACTATAGTGACGTCATTTGGAGGTGATATTAAACTCCATCAACCACAACAAATGGTGTACAGTAGAAGTGTGGCAGAAGTTCTCTCACGTTAACCTTCAAGGAAAACTTTTTATATTGGCGTATGTAGGAAGATAATGAAGCTCAGGAGGAGAAAGACGGCCGTGCAAGAACTGATAAATCGAGAATATGGAGTTAAATGTCCCTGGTGGTAAGGCTTGTGGGATTTAAATTATTCTCATGTGTTTTTATGTCATCTTGAATACCTGCCTTGGGTCAGACTAATTACCCAAATGTACCCAAATATAGCCACAATGAAGTCAAATAATGGTCCTAGGTGAATAAATCGGACTGCCAATCACTTCTCGACTAATATTTGGTGTCAGAAAGTCACAAAAAATTGGAAAACTTACTTTAATCTGAGTTAATAGATCGAGTGCATGTACCTAACCTAACCTAACCTCACCTCGACTAGTATTTGGTGTCACAAAGTCACAAAAAATTGGTAAGCTTAATTTAATGAGTTAATAGATCAAGTGCATGTACCTAACCTAACCTAATCTAACCTAATCTAACCTAACCTAACCTAACACAACACAACTCAGATTAAATTAAATTTACCAATTTTTTTTTACTTTATGACACCAAATAATAATCGAGAAGTGATTCACAGCCCGATTTACGCTTGTACGACCATCATTTGACTTCATTGTGGCTACATTTGGGTAATTCCTCGCTCCCTCGGTACATGCACGCGATCTATTAACTCGGATTAAAGTAAGTTTTCCAATTTTTTGTGACTTTCTGACACCAAATACTAGTCGAGAAGTGATTAGCAGTCCAATTTATTCACCTAGGACCATTATTTGACTTCATTGCGGCTATATTTGGCTACATTTGGGTACATTTGGGTAATTAGTCGGACCGCCTGCCTTGATTTCATTCACATGACAATTACGAACATAAAGTGCGTATTAGTTTCTTTGGCTTTTATTGAATTTGATGGCAAAAACCATCTACAGCAAGATATGTATAATTGGTTAACGTAAACAAACCCAACCAACAATTTTATTTACGTCTACAACACTTAGGCTGTGGATATATGTTCGGTTGTTGGCTCGTTAGGGCTTTTTTTTTTTCTTAGACTATCACCAGAAGGAGTTGATGTAATCGGACGAAACTTTGTGGAAACGCTATTTACAGCCTATTAAATAGATAAATGGAAACGAAAGTGCACAGAACGTACTTAGAACTTTACCTGACCAACCTAACCTAAAGTAACTTACCTAACTTATCAGAAAAACCTTTTAAAACATACCTAACAACACTGAATTGATTCTCATTTTCATTTATCTGTTGTATTTAATAAATTTTAATTAATTTTTCCACAAAGTATCATCCAATTACATCGACTCCTTCTGGTGTTATTCTAAAGAAACCAACCTAACCAACAACTAGACAACTATCCACAGTGTAACCTTAATTACTTGTGCAGTACATGCAGTTTGAAGATCCATATAAGAGTATTTTCTCCATTGTAGAAATAGAAAACTAGAATGTTAAATTGCAGAAGTTCTTACGCAGATAAGGTCATTCCCATCCTCAGTTATAATTTTCATTAACATCAGAGGCCAAAGCTGATTTACAAATGGAATGTATTTCACAAATGTTTTTCGTTAAGCAAAAATTCATAAATCAAAACATATTTTTGTTATTTAATGACAGGGATCCTGATTAACCAGCTACCTAACAAAAGATATCAATTGAAGAAAACTTATCTCTTACCTCAAGAATAAACCAAATCAGGTGAAGGAATTACACTTTGGTATATTGATATATTTTTTTTTCCTGCTGCTGTTGTGTAAAGATGTTCCTCTAAGTCACCTGATGATGTCTTCTTTATTTCCTCTTCAACAGTTTATATGACTAGGAATGTTTCATAGACTTCAATACTTCCATTATGTACTCACTAAGAAAAAACAAATTTAGACAATTTTTGTGATGAAATCTTTCTAATGGTGAATATCTTAAAAATGGCACAGATTCACAATTTTTGTAAAAAATGGCACATTCACAATTTTTGTAATGTTCTTTGTGATACAGATGAATGCTTCTGAGTATTGTCCTTTTCATACACATGAACACTTTCAGGTTATGTTAGGTTTGGTTAGGTAGTTTAGGTTAGCTTGTTAATATTTCAGTTCATATAAAAGTTCGCTGGGAACCATTCCATCGCTTACTATTCTGTTGGTCGCTGGGACGCATTTGTAAACAAGAAGAGCAAAGATGATTTCATAGTGCTTTTAATACAGTAATCCCGTATTTTTTGCGGATTTTTTATAGCGGTTTTGACCATTCGCGGTTTTTTTACTAAAAAATTATATATACTGTATGTAAAATATCCTTTAAAAACAAAAATTTAAATTTCACGCCATTTTCGATATTCCCCTGTGCGGTGCGGCAAACAGACGCCACTCTTTCCTGCCTCAGACACCCGCTGCTCCGAGAAGCCTCAGTCCACACGTGCCTACCATACTGTGAACGCTACTGTGACTGCATGAGGGCGGGCAGACGCCGGGACAGCTGGGAGAGGCTGGCAGTGCGGGTGTTGCCCACCTCGGCAAAATATATAACATTTTATTTACATGTAAATAAACATTTTTTGTATATAACTGTGTTTACGTTTTTCCGTTATTATACTACAATATGATTAATTTCAAATAATGATGTTAGTAAATGCCGGTACAGTGTGTCAGTGATCAGCATGACCACTGGGCCGTGAGTGGAGAGCATGGCGTGGTTATGTGCATGACCTACCTGAGCTGTTTGGTGGCCACATGTACAGTGATTCCTAAAAGAGTATTCGCAGTTTTCGTTTTTCGTGGGGTTTCAGGAATGTAATTCCCCCGAAAAACACGGGATTACTGTACTGTACTTTTCAATGATTCATTTCTGCAAAATGAATCATTGAAAACTGTACTGTACTGTACTGTACTGTCAAATTTTAGTACCGTACAGAACTGTACATCAGTAATTTACTGAGTGGTTCATTCCAACTAAAATGAGATATACAGTAGTTCCAGGTTCTCTCTCTCTCTCTCTCTCTATATTTGTGAGTCCATGGCCTACTTGCCATTTATAATTTGTAGGATTACACACACACACACACAAAATGGCAATTACTTGTGTATATATATATATATATATATATATATATATATATATATATATATATATATATATATATATATATATATATATATATATATATATATATATATATATATATATATATATATATATAATTTTTTTTTTTTTTTTTTACTGTATAGGACAAGCATCCAAGCTCTGCGTCAAGCAACTTTTGGACCAAGAAGACAATGGAAACAGATTTTGCAAACAAGGGCGAACTCTCTCATGGAACTCAGTGGTGACTTAATGTGGATAACTAAACCGTCTGGTCAGATAGGAGGTAAGTTAAAGTTATCTAAACAGTAAACTTGAATTCTGTGTATGGTTACATTTCTTAGAAATGTCTGATGCTTAACACAGTGGAAATCAGTTACAAATTTGTGGAGAAACGAGGTTGAGTTTTGAGTCCACTAAATTTAACATTAAAAATCTTTCAGACATTGTACAGTATAAAGTGTATTACAGTTACAGTACCATATTTTGTTATGAGAGCAACTAATTGACCAAAAACTCCTGCATGCTGGACAGGGTTGTTATGATTTAAATCAATTGAAATCAGAGTGAAAAAAAAGGGGATTAAATTTATTTTTTTCCAATAATTGAAATTTATGTTTTCCCTTGAGATTCTTTGTGGTAGTACAGTAGTATACTACAGTGGATATTATTCAACTATTTAGGATGTAGTACTGTACAGGTGGCCCTTGTTATATATTGTATCAATATACAGTGGTCCCTTGGTTAACGAGCACAATTCGTTCTAGAAGGTTGCTCGTTAACCGAAAAACTCGTGAATCGAAACCATTGTTTCAATGGATTTTTGGGTAATTGGTTCCAGCTCACCGAAAATTGCCTAAATTCAACAAAAAAGGTAGTAGAGTACACTTACTTTGAGGTGTGTATGTAGAAGGCTCCTGGATGATGATGATGATGATGGGAATTAGAATGGGGGTGGAGGAAAAGGGAGAAGAGAAGGCATTGGGGTGGAAGAGAAGTCACCCCATGGTGCCATTTCACCCATAAAATTTTAGTAATTCAAGATTATTTTCTTTAAATCAACACTGCACTGCATTATATATTGTCAATATGTAAAATTAATTTATAATTGACCAATAATTTGCTTGGAAACACAGAAAAAAGTGTTTAGTTGAAGAGAGTCTGAAGCAAGATGTTACCTCCACTGAAAAGACACAGAGACTGATGCCTGTATGGTGTGTTGTCAGGCTATATGGCATGCCAAAAACTAGCTTCCTATACTTCAATTATGTTCAATAATTGTTAAAATGACTAAAAAATTTAATATAAAACTTTTAAAACTATTGAATAGGATAAACTTCTTGATATTTACTAAAATAGTAAGGAATTTAAGCCCTAGAACCGATTACGGTATTGGCGGACTAATACTACAGCTGGTGGACCGCCAAATGCAAGCGAAAACATGTTGAGGTCGGCTTGTAAAAAACTCGTTAATCGAGGGATTGCCCTTTAACCGAAGTTAAGAATCTTATGGAAGGTAACTCGTTAACCGAGGGATTACTGTACGCGTACATCGTTTCACGAATACGTCGCTAACAAATATAGGAAGAGATGGGGTGTGATCAAGGCTGGAACATCACAGGCATCTACTACCAAAAAGTGCCATTGAGCAAACTGACTATAACTTGGTGATTACCCACACAGACCACAATAATTTGAGCTTCTTAATGCAATGTAGAATTAAGTCCCCTAAATAGTTTTCTGGAAAATTGTGAACTCATGGGCTAGATATTACGTGGATTTACTATGCTACAGACCCTACAAATGTCATCTTCTTGACTTACTGATTGCTGTAGATTACCTTACTGTGTTTATCACCTCAATTGATGTTCCATTTGTGAAATAAAACCATAACTACAGTATCATGAAATCATAGTGTTTATGTTTGGCTTGAAGTGGTAATACCAGTAAGTCATTAAGTCTTGTTTTATTACAGTTTCTTGTGGTGTGATGAAAAGAATTTGTGGTGATGGAAGACTCTTACCCCTGTACAAAATGGACCTCTATTCTCGTCCAAAGGAACTCGCAATATATGAGATTCCCGATCCAAATTTTAAAGCATCCATTCCACAGCAGGGTAAGTGTTCCTCTATACAGTATTATAAATGAGGAAGTACAGGTACATTTAGTTTTGAATCTACTGAACACTTTTTATCCTTCACATATTTTTTTGAGTCATCTACTGTGATAATAAATACCCACAGCTAATTAACATTGTAACAAGAACCACTTAGCTGCAGTACTGGCTGTGGGCTTGGCCAGAAAACAGGAATTCATAATCAATCCTCCATTTTTCATAAATTATTGCAGTATGTGTATTGTTTGTTTGTTCCTGGACCCTATTTGTAAGTGAGAACAGTGTTAATTCCATAGTTTAGGTTAGGTTAAAACAGAGCTGCCCATACAAAACAACAACAATATCCTATACACAACAAATAATGTAAATACAGTACTGTAAGTAAAATGATGTTAAACAATAAAAAGAAATATTAAAAATAAAATTTCAATTACAGATTTTTGTGATGAATATACAGCACAATATAGGGATAATTTTTGTTCTTGAATAGATTTAGGTAGTCTGATAAAATGATTTTCTCCTGGTGTTACAGTGCAGTATAGGTTGTAATTGTTTCCTATTGTTGCCATCTTTCCAGAATATCAACCAGTAATGTTTACACTGTGTAAAGGTGGTGTACTGATGCGTCACAACCTTGAAAATGGAAGATTATATAACAAAATTCAACTCAGTCATCTGCCAGCTGGTTCGCTGTCTGTAAGTTTTCTGTCGGATGTCGTCATCATCAAATCACCAAAGCTCAAGTTTTTGCCTCGAACGGAATCCCTGTTCCGCTTTAGTGTGTTCTCTATGCATCCGTTTAAACATCTGGCAACACTTGACATTGCCAGCTCAGTTTTTCCAGGTAATTTGAGGAACTGCATACAGTATTTGTAAACTTAGTTAAAATTTGTTGTATTTAAACCTATATTAATAGATCTTAATGGAGATGGACAGCAAAGAGAGATATTCAAAGTACTGTATACAGGATGTTCCATAAATATCTTTCATAAATTAGGCGGTGTATTCCTGAGACATAAATAAAGATAAATTACTAAATGAACAAATTGACAATTCTCATTAGTTTATGAATTACAGCACATGACAGGTTTGGTAGAAATGTGATGAAACCTATGGTTACCTGACATAAATCCCCTTGATTTCTACCTGTGGGGTCACATAAAAAGCAAGGTATATGTTACAGGGGTTCGTAAACTGTGAGGAATTGTGGCGCCATGTACAGGACAGTGTGTCCAACATTCGCAATACCCCTGGAGTCTTTGAACGTGTGCAACACTCACCAGTGCGACGGGCTGAGCCCTGTATTGAGCAAGAGGGGCAGACCTTGAACATTTCTTCTAAATGATAATACCAATACAAATCATATGACATTATTATTGTTAATAAATGTCACTAGCACAGTGTATTGAATGTTTCATATACACCCCATATAAGTTTCAGCACATTCCTATCAAGCATGTCATGTGCTGTAACTCCAAAACTATTGCGAATTGACAGTTTGGTCATTTAGTTATTTATCTTTATTTATGTCTCAGGAATACACTGTCTAGTTTATGAAAGGTATTTATGGAACACCCTGTATACAGTCAGAATTATACATACATACAGGTACCATATCATACAGTACTGCACATATAAAATCAAACTTAAAAAGTTATGATTTGAAAAAATCCATTTAATTCTTTACAATGTGTGTTGTTTGATTAGGTTTTGGGGGGGAATCCTACATTAAACTGGAAAAGTTCGAAAAGATAAAAAAGAAATTAGTACTGTACAGTACAGTAAGTCCTCGCTTAACGTCAGGGTTACGTTCCTAAAAACACAACGTTACACGAAACAGCGTTAAGCAGATCAATTTTCCCCGTAAGAAATAGATAAAATACGGGAATTACGTTCCTGAGCCTCCCTTTGCCCCATGGAATACATTATATATGCAGAAAATCAATGCCATTTCTATATAAAATAGTGCATACATATCCAACTACAGTACTAAGCTTGTATTGGTACCCACCGATGGGCGTAGGTGGTAGAGTGAGTGTGTGGTGAGTAGTGAAGTGAGGGAGGTGGATGGCGGGAGAGGAGGAGGAGGTTGGTGAGTCACCGAGCCTCTGTGCCAAGCCGAGAGAGTGTAGCGGGGCCAGACGAGAGCGGGTGACGCGCTGTAAAAAATAGTCCGTGATGACGCAAAACGACGTAGTATCCGATCACCGGGACGTTAAACGAATTTTTGGTCTCTAAAGCTTAGCGACGTAGTACCGAAACAAAGTCAAGCAGGACGACGTTAAGCACGGACTTACTGTGGTTCTAATAATTTATATATGATGTCGGCAGGAGAATAAAAATAACAGTGGTCCCTCGGTTAACGAGCACAATCCGTTCCAACAGGTTGCTCGTTAACCGAAACCATTTCAATGGATTTTTGGGTAATTGGTTCCAGCTCACCGAAAATTGCCTAAATTCAACAAAAAAGGTAGAAAAGTACACTTACTTTGAGGTGTGTATGTAGAAGGCTCCTGGATGATGATGGGAATTAGAATGGGGCTGGAGGAGAAGGGAGAAGAGAAGGCATTGGGGTGGAAGAGAAGTCACCCCATGGTGCTATTTCACCCATAAAATTTTAGTTCACTTGGTGTAATTCAAGATTATTTTCTTTAAATCAACACTGCACTGCATTATATATTGTCAATATGTAAAGTAAATTTCAAAATGACCAATAATTTGCTTGGAAACACAGAAAAATGCGTTTAGTTGAAGAGAGTCTCAAGCAATATGTTACCTCCACTGAAAAGAGAGCGAAACTAACGCCTGTTTGGTGTGTTAACAGGCTGGATGGCGCGCCAGAAACTAGTTTCTTTACCTTCAATTATGTTCAATAATTGTTAAAATGACTAAAAAAATTTAATATTAAACTTTTAAAATTATTGAATAGAATAAACTATTTGATATTTACTAAAATAGTAAGGAATTTAAGCCCTAGAACTGATTACTGTATTGGCGGACTAATACTACAGCTGGTGGACCGCCAAATGCAAGCGAAAACATGTTGACGTCGGCTTGTAAAAAACTCGTTAATCGAAGGATTGCTCATTAACCAAAGTTAAGAATCTTATGGAAGGTAAATCGTTAACCGAAATCTCGTTAACCGAGGCGCTCGTTAACCGAGGGATCACTGTACACTAAATTTCTTTAGTACTTTACCAGATGTGTAAACTTTAATGTCTTAAAGTTTTGTTTCACAAAGAACTTAATTTTTCTAAGTTCAAGGAAATCTTTTCTATCACCTGTAATTGTACCTTCTTAAAAAATCATCTTATTTTTAGATGGGGAGCATAAGAGTCAGTACGGGAAGCTGCGTAATGCTGAGATTCATGATGACATGCTGCTTGTTATGACCAACAAAAACTTCACTCTTATATATGATGCCCAGAAAATTATCAAAGTTAGTTAGTTTTCCTCATTTATCTTGAAGTATAACCCAGGAAAATGTAAAATTGGGTGCTGTGATTAACCCTTTCACTGTCTGATGACCCAGCTGAGGATTTTTGGATACAAGTATTCAAAAAGAAAAATATATTTAAATATTTATAACTGGCAGCATAAGAGGATGTGTCTCAGCAGCAGGCAGCACTGTGAGACATACTAATATGCTTTCCAGTTTTATTTAAGTTTTTCTTTCTTCTATTACACAGCTATAATAGTAGTCAACCCTCGCTTTACGTGGTCCCACTTTACGCGTTTCCACGTTTACGCGGTACCCTGCCGAAACCGGAATGCTCACTTTACGCGGAGAGCGGCGCGAGCAGGGTACGCACAAGGTCGCCCAGTCATCAAAACATTACCGAGTTCTTCACCCGCCACCCACCACAGCCAGCCCAAGTCAGTGATAGTGATAATGATAGTGAGGATATGGACTTATATGGACTTTGAGGGGTTTGACAAAGAGGCCCTGCAAGCCTCTGTGGTGGATAGTGATACAATTGATACAAGTGATACAGGTGAGGGCCAATAATCTGCCCTCTGCCTCGGAACCAACCCCCCCATCCCCGTGTGCCCAGCCATCTTTTCTACTAATGTAAGTGTTAAAAAACCTAATATTATTGATATTTCTCTTAATTATTAATTGTGTGCATACCATCATAAAATTAAGAAGTTATTTTTACTACAACGTAGGTGTTGTGTCTGAAAAAGTGGAGTTTGGGGGTCGGCCCGGTCTCTATTTCAATTAATCCCATATGTTATGTTGTTTACTTTACGCGGGCTGCCGTGGGTTGAATTAACCGCGTAAAGTGAGGGTTCACTGTACATCATTAGTGATGTCACTAAGATCATCTGAGTAGATACTGCCCAATAAATCAACATGATCATGATTACCCTCCACAGATGCTCTGGCAGCGCGTTGTCATACAGGTCGCTCTACCATCATGAGGAATACTGACCTGTAGTAAAAGAATATAACTGACTCTTATGTGGCGATAAATGAGGTAGTAGCTTGCCAAAATAAAATACTAATCATAAATATTTAGACAAAATATATCACACAGGAGTTTTAAATGCAAGAACCTTATATGAACAGAAAAAAAACAGTACAGTATTTAGCAGACAGTGAAAGGATTAAGTAGGGATTCTATAGTTCAGTAATTGTAGTACAGTGCAGTAGTCATGAAGGATGATAAACTTGATTATACTGTTGGATGAAATACAATTAGTTGGGTTTGGTGGCCTCTTGAAGTCATATCATGGAATAAGTAAATGGAGTGTCATCTTTGCTGTTGATACTGTTTTTCTTTTTGTAGCCAAGGCATCAACTCCTTGTTAGACCAAAGCTATGACAGTTCTGGCCTGATGGACCTTTGTTATAATGGGTATTTTATGTATCAATTCTCTTCACAGGAAAAGATGATGGGTAATGTTGACACTGCTGAGGAATTTGTATCCAAATGCACAATGGGTGTTGAAAAGGCTCCTCCACTCCTATTTGTTACACTCGCACATATGGACATTTTAGGTTTGGGGGCTTGTCCTTGGACATACATTCGAGCTGTTTCTGACTCTGTCTTAGAGGTAGGAAGTGAACATGATTGTGTATTTCTTTATATTTGATGCTTGACCACATCATTGAGTCACTATCTAAATCTTTTTATCCTATCTCATAGTTTAAAACAATAAGATAATCCCCTCTACCAACCCATGTTACTGGAGGCACATACAGTACAGTACAGTACATTTACCAGCATTTATTTCTTGGCTATACTGTACTACCAAAATATTTAGGTATAAGTTTTTATGTGCTAATATGAATTGAATGTAATAGATGATATTTATGATATATACGAATACAGTATTGTTATTCCAAACTCTACATGCAGCTGTGAATTATAGGTACGGGATTTAAGGACTGAGGAACTGCTTGAAGGAGGACAAGTAAGATGGAAGGATAAGAATGATGTGCAGATTTCACCCGATTACCTCATGTTTCATCCTGATGACTCTAGCAGAGTTATTCATGTCAGAACATCAGAAATCAGGTAATATTGTGTTGAAAGTGTTAAATTAAAAGAGAATCAAATTAGGGTTTAATCCTGAAATCCCGCCTCTTCACACAGTGGTATTCAGTCACTCTTCATTGCTGTATTAGATTATGCTTTTGAACTCCCCTTCCAAAAGAAAGGCCCAAATATCCATCTTGTTTACCCATCACTTCATACAACCTAGCATGGCCCATCAGCCATAGTTTCTTCCCTAAATATCAATTTACACCAATAAAAACAAAGTGTAAGTACTGATTTGTTTTCCTTTTGGGTGAGGAGGGGTTTGGCTAATTTGATAATGGAAGAGGAGGGGGCCCCCACAACCAAATCTTACCTAGTGACCCTAAAAGCCCAGAGCTGGTACTGCATTGTGGTTTTATTATTATCTTTCCCGTGCTAATCTGTGTCCAATTCATCGTGCATCAATCCATTTGCTGACACATCCATTCTTAAATATCTGAATCATAGTACTACACTACACTGTACTTCTTACATTACAGTGACCCCTCCGTTAACGAACTCAATCCGTTCCAGAAGGTCGTTCGTTAACCGAAAAGTTCGTTAACCGAAACCATTGTTTCAATGGGTTTTTGGGTAATTGGTTCCAGCTCACCGAAAATTTCCTAAATTCAACAAAAATGGTAGAAAAGTTCACTTACTTTGAGGTGTGTATGTAGAAGGCTCCTGGATGATGATGATGATGATGGGATTTAGAATGGGGGTGGAGGAGAAGGAAGAAGAGAAGGCATTGGGGTGGAAGAGAAGTCACCCCATGGCGCCATTTCACCCATAAAATTTTAGCTCTCTGGTGTAATTCAAGATTATTTTCTTTAAATCAACACTGCACTGCATTATATATTGTCAATATGTAAAATATATTTCAAAATGACCAATAATTTGCTTGGAAACACAGAAAAAAAGCGTTTAGTTGAAGAGAGTCTCAAGTAAGATGTTACCTCCAGTGAAAACAGAGAGAGACTAACTCCTGTTTGCTGTGTTAAGAGGCTGGATGCCACGCATTAAACTAGTCACTTTACCTTCAATTATGTTCAATAATTGTTAAAATGACTAAAAAATTTAATATTAAAATTAATGAATCGTATAAACTTCTTGATATTTACTAAAATAGTAAGGAATTTAAGCCCTAGAACCGATTAATGTATTGGCGGACTGATACTAAAGCTGGTTGCCCGGCCAGTGCAAGCGAAAACATGTTGAGGTCAGTTCGTAAGAACTTCGTTAACCGAATTTTTTTTCGTTAACCGAATTGAAGATCCTTATGGAAGGCAGTTCGTTAATCGAAATTACGTTAACCGAGGTGTTCGTTAAACGAGGGGTCACTGTATACAGTATCCATTAACGTCAACAGCTACTTCTCCGTCTCTCATTGCTTTACGTACTGTATTTTCATCACTTTTTATTTGTTCACATTCTTACGGTAGTCAACACTTCTAGTACACACTCTTGCAAACTCATTCACCAGCATTTGTAATTTCTCTTCCAAATCACCCAATCGAGCAGTGTTATATGCAAAGAGCATGTGACTTTCCTCTTGTTTGCATATTGTATCATTGTCTATCCACCAAATGTACTCACCCCTCATTCCATCACTTGCTTTCACCTCTTTTAGTAATTACCTCATCCATGAAGATATTAAGGAAACATAGCATTGATTAAATTAAAACTATCAAATACAGTAGTTTTAATTATTTAGTGTTTATCGAACTTTATATAAATGTTTATATAAACACTAATGATCTGTTCTGGGTGAGATTTTAGTCTGACAATTGGTTGGTAATACTGTACAGTACAGGTGCTCCCCGACTTACGACGGGGTTAGGGACCCAAATCCAGTTCGTAAGTCCGAATGGTCGTAAGTCCGACATAGATAAAAAAAAATTCAATTTTTAAAAAAATAAATAAATAAAAAATCTACAATGAAATACAGTACAGTACAGTAAAAGTAATAAATAATGAGGAATGGATACAGTGTGACTGAGCACTTACCTTTAATGTAGTCAGCTGAATGCACACTGGGCCCCCATAATTTTCTCATCATACATGGAGACTACATTACCGGGTAACTGGAAACGTTTTGGTATAGAAAATGCGCGCATCATTTGAAGAAAAAAAATGGTCACGACTGCGGCGGTTGTATGTCCCGACGGTCGTAAGGTCAGAGCAGGTCGTAAGTACCGATGGACGTAAGTTGAGGCAGTCGTAAGTCGGGGACTACCTGTACTGTACAGGGTGTTTTAATGAAATTGTGCAAAGTGCATTAATGTGATTATCTGTACATGTTTGTGTAAATAATGTTGCTTCCCATTTCAGATTTTTAGCTATTCGTGAAAGTGGGGGTAAAAGAAGATTGGAGGAAGAGTTCATTTATCCAGAGAAGAGAAAGATTACCAAGGTGTGTAGTGTAAGCTTGCTGATACATGTTGTACCTCTCTAGTCCAGCATTCTGTGGTCCGGAAACTCCTGTGGTCCGGAATTATTTTAGTTTCCCCAATAGGTAGATAAGCAACTTTTTTCTTTCTTTTTTTTATACTTATCTGAATTATTATTATTATTATTATTACAGGAGTATTACATTTTCGCCCCTCAGGCCCCAATGTGGGTCAGTGACCTGTGCCCGGGTGGGCTAATCCCCGTAAAAAACAACAACAAAGCCGCGGTAAATTAAGGTTTGTTTACATCCGACAGTTTGGCTCTCTCTCTCTGTTTGTCTATACAGAGTACAACATTTAACCCTTTAATATATATATATATATGAGCAGTAAATAAGTGTTGCTTTCATATTCTTATATAGAGTAATGACGATATGTTTTCACATGTGCTCACTTACATATGCGCAGTCTCACTATTTTCCTTTACCATTAATGATTAGCTACTTTTATTGTTCTATTTATTAACATTAAATAACATTACTTCAAACAACCATATTAATTTTTACATTAATTTTACTACAGCTACAACCTGGGTCTTATTTTTCTTGTTTTATATGTAGAACCAATCAGTCACTGGTTTTGTAAACATTAACGAAAACAATGCCGGCAGCCGTCTCGTCTCCTCGTGTGTTTTGATATTCCACGAATTATTAATGAATTGTATTGCTCATTTTGCACACAAACATTACTTCAATAAAAAATATCAAACATTAATTAAAACATATATGAACAGTAAATAAGTGTTGCTTTCATACTCTTATGTAGAGTAATGACGATATTTTTTCACATGTGCGCACTTACATACGCGCAGTCTCACTTTTTTTCTTTAACATGAATGGTTTGCTACTTTTATTGTTCTATTTATTAACATTAAATAACATTACTTAAAATAACCATATTAATTTTTTACATTAATTTTACTACAGCTACAACCAGGGTCTTATTTTCTTATTTTTTATGTAAAACCACTCAGTCACTGGTTTTGTAATCAACGAAAACAATGCGGTCTCATTTCTTCGTGTGTTTTAATAATCTACGTATTATTAATGAATTGTATTGCTCATTTTGCACACATAAACATTAAATCAATAAAAAAGACATTCAGTAATAAACAATAATGAATCTTTTGTACATAAGAGAAATGACGCTGTTTACACGATTGTGCACGTCTGAACGTTGGCGGGCCGCTCAAACCCGTCAAAATTCGAGTTTCCGCTGTCAAAATTTTAAATTATGTAGTGGTTTTTTTGTGTCCAAATAAAAAACGTTGAATTAAAAACTCGCAAAATTTGAGAAGCTACTGTACGACATTTAACCCTTCAGTATGTCTTCAAAGAGACCACGAAGCAGTGAAAGTGGTGCTAATGTAAGTGCAAGTCACTATCTGTCCAGGAAAAGGGTGAATTTCCATGGTCCGGAAATTTCCATGGTCCGGCACCGGTCAGGTTCCCGAGGTTGCCAGACTAGGGAGGTACAACCTGTACCCCGTTTACTGGGGTATAGAATATCTTTACATGCCGAGATGAATATTATAACTGATATGGTGGCTTGGGCAACTTAGGTACTGTCTCAACAAGTTGATGGCCTTAACCCCAAAGTGCCCAGGAACCCTCTTGTACAGTGGCTATATTCCAGAAATCCAGTAAAACTAGAAAGATGGAGATAGGTTCTTGCCTTGTTCAACAGTAAGATCAATATGAAGGGGATAGTACTGATGATCAGTTGCCCAAAGGTGAGAACTGTGAATCTATATCACCACAACATTATGCATACAGTCCACAACCCAAGCAGACTATAAAACAAGCCTTTGGCTCACTTGACTTTCAGTTCTTCAGTTACCCCTCAGCTGATCAAACTTTGTCACATGGCAAAGTGTTTTGGCAGTTAAGTGCTGTGTTTCTTTTTTGGAGTATTTCTTTGAGTAGTTTAAATAGAGCAGTTATTTGAAGAATGGACTGGTTGCCATTCATTATTATATACTGTACTGTACTCTGGGTATATATTTTTCAAGTTGCAGCAGTGTGTCTAATTACTTAATGACCCAGTTGGAAGTTAAATGACAAGTAAACTAGTTGGTTGAGGATGTTCATTAGGATGTATGCGGTTGGTTCTTCATATTTAGAGCTGATGAAACACAGCTCTCCAACGTTATACATTATTAAGTTTGAGAAAGTGGGTGTACAGTACTTTTGGGGGGGATAACTTGCTGTTGTACTGACAATTTCAGACTTTAGTATTTTCATGGCAGGAATTTTTATTCTTCTTACATATTTTACTCTTCATATTTCAGAATGAGGAGCCTGCCAAATATTCCCGATCTGGACGGTTATTAAAAACAAAGTTTGAGTTGGATAATTCCTTAAACCGAGCAATTTCCTTCAACATAGATGCTGACCTAAGGGTTCTTGTTATCTTGGAAGCTTGGAGAGACATTGTGAGTTATGAGTACAGTACTTTAGTTTAATTATCACACTCATCAACATCAAAATTTACCTAAGAATTTTTTTTTTTTAAAGTTTGGATAGATCTTACTTAGGAGTACTGTATGTTATCTATTTTAATTTACTGTTGCATATTTTATTTTCTCCATAATAGATGGTTTAAATATTACAGTTGCACCAGGCTTAGGCTGAACATAGTTATTGATAAGAGGAAACTAAAAATAGGTTAAATATGTACTGAACATGTTGGCCCTAATGGCGATCTTAGCTTCATCTGTAATTTTGGCCGTAGACGAAATGATCATGGTGATCCAAGGCTGATGAATAGATTTTATTAGCTACGGTGCTTCAGTAAACAACTCAATGAATACTTATCCTGACTGACTTATTTGTTCTCTGATAAAACCCATAAACAAGGCCAGACTGATTCAGAATCATATTAAAGAATTGGTCACTTTTGTTACATTACACCAGGGACTAGTGTTATCTTGGCTGATGATCTTGCTTATGACAGGCCTCGGTTGCAACGTTTGAGTCAACAGACTCAAACGTTGCAACTGAGGCCTAGGGTCAATTTGTAACAAAGCAGTTGATTGGCTGACAGGTGGACATGGGAAAAGTCACTACAGTTCTTTAGTATATAATCTATCATATTTATATTCTGATATTTTAAGGGATGATAACTATTCTGTGCTGATCTCTCATAATTTCTGCACTTTTCATTTGTTTATACTGTCCAAAGGAGAATTAAATTAAGCTTGCATTCATTATGTTCTTTTCTAACTTACACTACAGTATTTACAATTACCACAATTCATGCAAATGAGTGAAAAACACCTCTTGGCAGCAGTCAAGTTACATATTTTTTGTATTTACTGTAACGCAAGAAAACAGCCTCAGTCTGGACATATTTTTCAAAAAATTATCACCAGAATTTACATTTAATTGGGGTTAAAGACAAATTAAATAAGGCCGAATGCTTACATTTAGGACACTGTAATTTGTCTTCATAATATATAATTAAGTTTGGTGATGCAATGATGTAAATATAAAGTTATTTTTTTGCAGGAACATAACTGTACAAAATTACTGAAGGTTGTATTTTATGACAGCCTTTCCTATGACCTTCTCCATGAAATGGATATTTGTGTAAAAGTTGATGGAGATATTGAAACAAACAGACTGAGTATCCATTTGGATAGAGATATTCTTAACATAGTTTCAAACAAAGGAAGTCAGCACACTGTTTTAGTGTACCGACTGAAAGAAGTCATAGAAGAGGAGGAAAATGAGATGAAAAGGAAAATGTTAACAAGATTGTGTAACAGTATTAGTAGTGACAGTAACATGGAAAGGTTTCATTTAAGGAGGAGAGCATTTCGAAGGTCAGGAAACACAGCCGTAGAAAGGCCCACACACAGAAGACAAAATAAAAGGAGACGTGCAAGAACAGCTGGGAGTGATGAGTCCAGTAATGAGAGTGATGATGATGATGAATGGGTTCCCTAAAGCACTGTGTTTGAGAAGAAAAAAAGCCAGGTGTTGCTATCTGCACACAAGAGAGTGTGTTAAGATTATTGTGCTGAACTATACCTGGTAGTTTGACATGCTACTTACAGTACAATATACTGTATTGTATGTGAATGTGAGGGAGAAAATTAAAGAAAAGTTTGCATTACTGGCAGGTGAATGTGGGAGGGAAAAGTTAAAGATTGTACAGTACAGTAGTGTTATGTGATTGGAAGCTTTTTTTTTTAACTCTCTCTCTCTCATTAGTAATTAAGGAGAGGTGATGTCATCCACTTCTTGTCATAAAGTACAAAGTTACAATCAAGATAACAATTCTTGCCTATCTTATTGTTATTATATTTGAATTCCAAATAATTATTTTATTTTACTGTGAATTTCTTGTTGGTAGTCTCAGTGGTCCTGATTATTACAGTAAACAAGTACATACAGTATATATATATATATATATATATATATATATATATATATATATATATATATATATATATATATATATATATATATATATATATATATATATATATATATATATATATATATATATACACTTAATAAATTTCACTTTAAATTACCTGCATACCTCCTTTGTGAATGAGCTGTAGTTAGTGTGTGGTTTCACTTGGGCTCAAGTATGTTGCATAACTTGACCTTATCATTGGATGAGGTATTCATTTTCCATGGTTTTTATTCTCCACAAGTTACTGACATGAGCTACTCTAGTCATTGGAATGTTCTCTGACAACATCCATATCACTACCATTAGGATTATGGAAACAGGGAGGATATTTTATGTGTTCCTAAGAATATTGTTCATAGTGGACAGATGGTAGGTTGTAGTGAAGGAAACTCAAGTCGTGTTTCCTTTACTACCAGATTACAGTACCTAATGTATTCCTATATGCTTTTATGAATAAAAAGATTAATGTGAAACAGGGACCATATCTCCAAGAATTAATAATAATTGTGTATCAACTCTCACAGCAGTTATATCACATTGTATGGTCAATCACAATACTGTACAGTATACCGTATTTGAAATGTGGTAATGTATTAAATTGAATTGTTTTATGACTTGTCACATTTGATAATTAAGTACCATACTCTACAGCATATAAGACTCACGGCCATGTAAGATGCACCCCCAAGTTACGTATATCTACCCGAAAATACATGATGAAAAACAACAAATAACACCAGTAGCCTTATAGTGACGAGTCTAACCTGGCTTCAATGGTGCCATCTATGTTAACAGATGCAAATGTGAATTGAAAGTTACATGTAAATCTTCATTTGTATCAGGTATTTGTAGATTTAAAAATACATGTTGTAGGTATGGCATTGTAAGAGTCCAGAAATGATTCCTGCTTTGCTACCTCTTGAAGAGTTGGGTGTCTGCCGCATGGACGTTAATCAACTCGGGTTATAAATCAAGATTTTATATTTACAATATTTTTTTAGTTAATTAAAAATAATGTTTTTTAGTACAATTTAACCTACTGGAGACAGCAATTGGGGGATTCGTTAGCCTACAGGAGACCTCAGCTTCACATATAGGATGCAGCCTGATGTTTTTTTTTGCCATTTTTCAGACAAAAAAGTGTGTCTTATATGCTGCAAAATATGGTTATACTGTATTATGTTCCTAAAATTAATCATAGTGCTGTGTGCATATAAATATTTTAGTTTCATTTAATTTTAAATGGTATAGGGTAACAATTTTAGTTTCTTTGTGTACCATTTACAGTATTTAACTTAATTTAGATTGATAGTATTTATGTTCATTCCCTGTTTTATAAATGCATGACACAACATTTAAAATATATTGTTTCAATTTTGAAATTTGTTTTTATTTTTCACCCTTAAATGGCAGCCATCTTTAGTGGAAATTAGCTGTAGGGTAAGCAGTGATCATCTGAGGAAGTTTTGTGGGTTCTAGGAAAACTGCCCCCCAGTCAACTGTTTTTCATAGGGAAAAATTTAGTTTATCAATCACGGGCATAGAACACGGAACTGACTGATTAGAGAGGAGAAAATAACACTAAGAATTAATGTTTCATTTTCTTGTTTTATTTATTATGCATAATACAGGGGTAGTAATTATTTAACACTACAAAACTGCAAGAGAACTCAAATTAGTAAAACACTGAATTTTGTTTTATGGATCGGTCACAATCAATATTTAAAAATTCACTGACATATATCATACTAAAATTATAATGAGTATTCCCCTCAAAAATTCCAACACATAGTGTTTCTCAAAGTCTTGTACGATGGTTTGTATTTTGGCTGTTGAATCTTGATAACGTTTCCACTTGGGTGGTGCTGGATCTCCTGCAATCATTTGAATTTTCTTTAGGCCGCACCCCTCTTTTGTACACATCTAGATCTGCCACTGGATATTTCAAAGTATAAACAAAGGACCTATATTCGTGCTGATCTGTATACTGTACCTGATTAATTTCTACAGAATACCTACATGACAATTTCACTTGTTAAATATTAAATTATTATTCCAACAATAATGTTGTCTGATCTTCAAACTTTTTCCACTGTAGGGACCTTATCTTAAAACTTACAGTCTTAAGTTTCCAGTAGGATACATTGGTAGTTGTGTAGTTTTGAAACTGTGCTGCACTTTATATTTTAAAAACGTTGGTCATCAATAAACTAACGAGCACAGAATAAGACGTGAAAAAATGGTGTCACTGCCAACTCTGTTACTGTACCAACTTGTAAATACTGTGATGTTCTTTATACAGTATCACTATGTACAATATGTATATACTGTATGTACAGTAAAGCACATTGGTTAACTGTATGCGATATTTTCATTCATATTAAGTGATGTAAACCTGTAGCTACCACCATCACTCTTACTGAAGAACCGAAGGGAGTGCATTCCCTTAAGTAGGCAAATAATTATCTTTTACAGCAAAAAAAAGTATGTGTTGCTTTGAGAAATTATTCAAAGATATCTAAAGTTGTTTGTCAAGAACCTACTCATTATATATAAATTGTTTTTATTGAATAATCTGGTGTTATCACACAATATCATGTAAGGCATGATAGACTGTGTGTTTTAGCTGCCATTTACACTCCCCTGCGGATGCCCAAGTATGCGAGTAAAATTAGTCATTACAAATTTGCTAACATCTCTACCTCTGTTTAGTACTGTTATCTTACAACTATAATTTAGTCACTGAATATACATAAATCATGTTTGTTGTTTAGCTAAAAATGGATGTAATGGAATAGAAACACATCACTAGTGAAACATGAGTGGAACCTAACACAACCTAACCAAATTATAACTTATCCTAATCTAATCTAACCTAACCTAACTTAACATAACCAAATCTAATCTAACCTAACTTAACATAACCAAATCTAACTTAATTTATCGTGACCAAACATAATTTATCCTAACCTAACGTTAACCAACCTAATCTAACCTAACATATCCTAATCTAACTAAACCTAACCTATCCTAATCTAACCTAACAAAAATATACTAGGGGGGGTTAATATATGGGACTAACCCATGAGTGAGTTATTTTTATTACTGTTTATTTTCTTTCAATATTTTCATCACTGAGTTATGATACGATAATTAATCATATAATGTGGAAATTGTTCGTTTCATAGATAATTAGGCGCGCAATAGTTTATCTTGCGGGTGGTAATGAGGCCGTGCTATGCTCAGGGGCTTTTCCCGCACCCGGGGCAGTTTGTTTCTCAGCATGTTGTGACAGATCTTACATGGACGTAATTTGTGAATTTACGGATAAAGATGACAAGTCCCTTCAATTGTTTAAAGATCACCACATTTTTCGTTTACATAGACTGTTTATTTATTTTCTTACATTATTTTCATCAGTGAGTTCTGATATGATAATCATTTATTGTGGAACTCGCCAACACAGTAACTCACTCTGCCGCCCGGGCTCACGTCCAGAAAATGTCTCAAATTTCACCATATCATAGTAAGTTCTTTCTGTTTAATATACTGGGGGTTCCAGGGGGCGGAGCTCCGGTAAGGAAGTTAGGTAAGGTTAGGTAGATTTGTTTGGTTAGGTTGGTTAAATCTGTTTTTCATACCCACAAATGTTAAGTAACGTTTATTTTTAAAATATAAAATTTTTAACATATTTCCACAAATTACAAGTGTCCACTATAATATAACAGTGAAAATCCGGTGTTTTCGTTGTTTTTTTTATCAATTTCGCTCATTGGTTAGTCCTATATAATTACCTACTAGGGTTCCCAATAATCCTGAAATCCATTTATTCTTATCGTTATATTTGTTAATAATCTAACGCATCCCCTACAAGTGACGACTGAGCTCCCGCGCGCCTACCAGCCAATCAGCGTACAGCCAGTGATGCTGGTAGACTAGGGTTGCCATACGTCCGTATTTTCCCGGACATGTCCTCCATTTAGGTCTCGAAATCTTCATCCGGAAGGAATTTTTTAAATTCTTCAAAAGTCCGGAATTTCAGCTTCCATCATTTTCTCCACGGGAAAAAAAAAACATGAAACTGTAATGACGGGAGAGAGAGAGAGAGAGAGAGGGAAGGTGGGAACCGTAGAGATCTCGTTCAGTTTTCGCCAGCTGACAAGTCACTTGTACGCCTGTACGGTGTTGTCAACTTAGCTGTCAAATATTTGATTGATAAGGGGGTAGAAGTTGATGAAGTGTTTTGACCAAGTTAGTAACCTGAAGCAGTTTGTGGAAAATTACAAGTGATGAAGAATTTAGTAATCTGCCAGCACAAAAAGTGGACCAGATACTTTGAAAAATCAAACATTGAATGTCACTCAGAATTGCTAAGAATTGCACAATTCTTCTTTGCTATATCATCTCGCAATGCAAATGTAGAAAGTTTTTTCACTGATGCAAAGCCAATGGACAAAGGAAAGGAACAAATTGAGTGTTAAACAATGAAAGGCATTCTGACTGTACAGTACAACTTCCGAGAAACATCTTGCAGTGATTTCTACTATACCTTTCTAAAGAGCAATCAGCCAATACTGAAAAAGATCCGATCTACAGAAAAGTATGCATGGGCACACCAAGTCACACACACGAGGACTCAGCAAAACTACAGGAAGATCTAAACAAATTTTTCGAATGGTCTGAAAAATGGCAGATGAAATTCAACGTGGACAAATGTAAAGTACTCAGTATAGGAGATGTAAACAGGGAAACCAGATACCAGATGAACAATGATGCCATAGAGAAATCCGACTGCGAGAGAGATTTAGGAGTAATGATAAGTAGGAACCTTAAGCCAAGTAAACAATGTGTTTTTGCTCGTAACAAGGCTAATAAAGTACTTGGGTTCATACAAAGGAGTGTTAGTTACAAGACTAGCGAGGTCATCCTAAAGCTGTATCTTGCTCTTGTGAGACCACACCTGGATTACGCAGTTCAGTTCTGGTCACCGTATTACAGAATGGATATAGAATCATTGGAAAGAATTCAGAGGAGAATGACAAGACTAATCCCGGGCATTAGGAACCTTGAGTATAGAGACAGGTTAAAGCATCTTAATTTGCACTCCCTCGAGAGACATAGAGCGAGGGGCGACCTGATAGAGGTGTATAAGTGGAAGTCAGGGCTAAACAAAGGGGACATTACAAAGGTACTCAAACTATCCAACCAGGAGCGAACTCGTAACAATGGTTTTAAATTAGACAAATTTAGATTTAGGCGTGAAATAGGTAAACACTGGTTTGGAAACAGAGTTGTGGATGAATGGAACAAGTTACCAAATATCATCATTAACTCGAATACGCTGAATAGCTTCAAACATAGGTTGGATGCTTATATGAGCAATAGGGGTTGGGTGTAAACGGGACTGCCCAGTATGGGCCAATAGGCCCGCTGCAGTTTCCTCCATTCTTATGTTCTTATGTTCTTAAGACAGCAGCTAAGGGAATGAAGATGTTCAGCCTTAAACAAAGGTAATTTTTTTTAAAGATTTCTATACCATGTATGTTGTATATTAGCCTGTGTGTGCCCGGGGTGGGGGGATGTCTTCGGTAGCGTCCTCTTTTTTGAATGTTCAGATATGGCAACCCTATGGTAGACCCAAGATAGGTATCTACCTACCTTGGGGTAGACCTACTCTCCAGTGCGGACGCACACGCAGCAAAGCTAGGATCTGAGTGTCGGATGTGCCTGGCCTCCTCCTATGTGATTGCCTCTCACGCTACGCGCACCCCAAATCCTGATGTACTGTCACCCCATCTGGTCCCCGAGATATGCTAGGGACTGTCAGTTGGTTGAAAATGTTCAAAGGAGGGCCACCAAACTGGTGCCTGCACTTCGGCATCTCAGCTACCCTGAGAGATTGGAGCGCCTGAACTTGCCTAGCTTATACTACAGACGGGCAAGGGGGGACCTAGTTGAGGTTTATAAGCATCTCAGGGGGCACTACTCAGTTGAGTGTCCTTACTTTGAGCTGGCGGACGCTCGCCCCACAAGGGGTCACAGCTCAAGATTGAAGAAGCCGCAAGTCCGGAAAACCGTGAGGGCAAACTTTTTCGGGGTGAGGGTTGTAAACTCTTGGAACAATCTACCAGAGAGTGTTGTGACGGCACCGAGTGTGAGCTCTTTCAAGAGAAGACTTGACCAACACTGGAGCAGGTTCAGGTACATTCAGGAGCCGGTGCATGCCCAGTACTTGCCAACAGTGCGTGACAGAGACGTGACCGATCGCCCGGGCGGCTAGCGAGCCGACCTTTTGGTGAAGAATATAAAGGAAAAGAGACGTGACCGATCGCCCAAGCGGCTAACAAGCTGATCAGTGGCGAAGAGGATAAAAGTAAATAAAAGTAAATTGTATAAATACGGCCGTGGCTGGCCAGGGAGACGATTCTACTCTGACTACTGGACCAGCAAGATCTCTCTCCAGCACCTCACCACCCAGCTCCCTCAGAAAGCTCCTTGCCCTACAGGACCTCTGAGCAAGGCTACTCCTCACCTAGTAACTCCTTAGCACTACACTGTACAACAATATATATACAGAAAACGTATTGTGAGTTTCTATTCTACCTCATTCCTGAGTGTGAGGTATCTACATATACTGTACGTACGTTTGTGTGCCCATACAAAGAGACAATAGACAACTAAAAAGAATTGACAACTGGCCACATATAGTACGCTACAACTTTTTGTTATTGAAATTTCTATAGCTGGTTAATTTCTTTAATATTGTAGTGGACTGTCCACTACAATATAACTACTGTTCTGAATTAACTACATAATTATTTTATACATAGTTAATACTAATACAGGGTACTACTACTACTAATAATAATATTATTATTATTATCAAACGAATCTGGCAAATTTTATCTTTGCAATCAATAATTTAGTACTTTAGACAATCCAAGACACTTTTCTTCTATAACGTTTCCCGCGCACTCAACTTATATTATTATTATTATCATTATTATTATTATTATTATTATTATTATTATTATTATTATTATTATTATTATTATTATTATTATTATTATTATTATTATTATTATTATTATTATTATTATTATTATTATTATTATTATTATTATTATTATTATTATTATTATTATTATTATTATTATTATTATTATTATATTATTATTATTATTATTATCATTATTATTATTATTATTATTATTATTATTATCATTATTATTATTATTATTATTATTATTATTATTATTATTATTATTATTATTATTATTATTATTATTATTATTATTATTATTATTATTATTATTATCATTATTATT
The DNA here is from genome assembly GCF_018991925.1 of Homarus americanus. Lineage (NCBI taxonomy): Eukaryota > Metazoa > Arthropoda > Malacostraca > Decapoda > Nephropidae > Homarus > Homarus americanus. The sequence continues at coordinate 1,767,871 of NW_024735442.1, read as the reverse complement.
ATTATTATTATTATTATTATTATTATTATTATTATTATTATTATTATTATTATTATTATTATTGTTGTTTGCCATTTAATTAAAGTGATACCCTGATGGTCTTTTTAATACTACGGTAACACCTTTAATCTCATTCAAAGTTATTTAAGTCCGGCATTTAAACATTCATGAAACTCTTTATTTACATCCGTTTTCTTTGTTTTAATAAAAGAAAATGAAACCTTAAATGGGAGGACGTTTTTATTTTTTAATATTGGTGTAAGATATAGCAATCATTTTAATTTAGTATAATGTTCTTTATTTTATTTTATCCCTTTCATCACTGATTGTCTTGTTATTTATTTTAGAGGCCACTAGATACTGTTGGCAAGTAAGATTATTGATAAATATTGCTGTTTTGGGGCTGTTTTATAGGTCGGGAATCAAGATGTGGCAAACATGTAATACCTGCCCTGGCAACACTGGCAGAGGGTGAGCAGTGTGTCGTGTCACAACATTCCTGTGGTGATTTATTAAGGTAATCTTGTATTATAATTTACTGGCATCGGAAGTGTAATTATAAAGACAACTGTATTTATCATAGTGTGAATCATTATTTATGGAGTAATAGTTGGTCATATAATAGCTCACACTAGACAGCTCTGAGGTCAATACAAAAAGGGTTATGTTACTGTACAGTGTTATTGTAAAACATTTATTATTTGAATCATTCTTGTCCTAAATCAGGGACACCACATTAATACTGTCTTAGTGTGGTAGTAGTATATCAGAAGAGCTCAGACAACACCTGTCATGGTCATACATGCTGGACTGATGAGGACTTCCATTACACCTATACCAAATGTAGATCTACTGTATATCTGTCAAAATTTACCAGAAAAGATCCTAAAATACTGTACTGAATTCAGTCACTAGTAAACTAATTGGTATTACAGTATTTCACATGTTGTCACTAAGCGAATGTCGTGAATTTTATAATTGCAATCAGTAATTTTAACAACTCTAAGACACTTTTATTCAATGGCACTTCTGGCACAAATTATGTATTGTATAAGCGAAATATTTAACATTTTATTATGTATGTATGTTCATCCATGACAGTGCACACCCAGAACATCGAATGACTGTGCTCCCCTGGTTAGGTTAGATTAGGTGGAGGTTAGTATAGTTTTTTATCTTCTATTTTTAATTTATTTTTACTCTTATTTCCCCATCCCCCCCCCAGCCCATGTTGTGGGTTGATGACCTGTGCCCTGGTAGGCTATTCCCCATAAAAAAAAAAAAAAAATACTAGAACCTAATAGGAGCCTGACCCAACCAACCAAATAAACTTAACACGTAACCCCCGCCATATTTCTAACAGAAAGTACTTATTTTATTATCCGTACCAATGAAAACAACTTGCTGAAGTGTCATGTAATTTTACATTTTTTGTGGGTGTGAGAATATGTTCAAGACTGAACAGTTTGATTGTAATCAAACTGAGCAGATTATGTTACCGTGCTGACTGCAGATTTTTTCATAGAGGAGTATTGCTAAAGTATTTATTTCATTTCTTCACATACAAAGCTCAGAGAGACATTTGCCTCGTGTCATATGACTGCTTTTCACTGTGTTTTACCCCTCTATTAATTTCATTCTAATCTCTTCATGCCCCTGCCTACTACAGGTGATTTATATGCTTGTTAGGGTGAAGGATGTACATCTCTCATTTGCACAAGAAAAATACATACTCATAGAAGAAAATCGATTCATAATTAAATTTGGTAATATTGTACTGTAATTAGGGAGATGGGTAACACCTGAAGGAGTTGTTCAATTTGTCTATTTTTACACAGATGTTCTTATTATAATAATTATTTTAAAAGAGTCAACAACTATTTATTTTAATTACAGGAGTCGATTTATGCGGTTTTGGTTAATGCGTTTGGTCATTTACGCGGTGCCTTGCCAGAATTTAAATGCTTTAATTACGCGGTAAATTAGGTCATTTACGCGGAGAGTCGCTGGAGGGTCCAGACGCGCCGCGCCATTTTGTATTCAAGCGACCCATGCCTGACCACAAGCGGTGCGAGTAAGGTTGCGCAGTATGTCGCTGTTGCGTTATCGGTGACGTTATATGACGTATCGGACTGTGATTGGGCCACGCATCCTTACCTCCCTCCCCCGCTAGCTGTGATTGGTTCAATGTAATATGACGTGCCCTGCCACCACAGAGAAGAAGCCGCTACCCCCGTCAGTCGCCCTGTTCCCAGTCACCCCGCGTATACTGTGCTGTATTGTTCCCACTAATCTCGTAAGAATGGCATCTGCTGGACCCCCACCCCCATAGAAAAACCTTGCATTACCTGGACCCAGCCGCTCCAAGCCAAAGAAGATACGACATGCCCTAAGTTACAAACATAAGTACAAGATCGTACAAGAATTAGAAAAAGGAACGAGGCAAGTTGATTTGGCGCGCCAGCATGGCGTGAACGAATCTATGATCCGGACGATCAAGAAGGATGCCGCCAAGATAAAAGAACACATGAGCATCACAAAGTCTGCAGGTGCTTCAATGGTGAAGTACTGCCAGAACAAGGTGCTGCTCAAGAAAGAGAATTTGCTGGTGAGCTACTTGATTCGTCAGGCAAGACGGAACACGGCGGTGGACACGCGGTCGGTTCAAGAGTACGCACGTGAACTGTACGTAGCAGTGGCACATAAGGTGGGAATTGCAGAGCCCAAACCCTTCAATGCTTCCTCTGGGTGGCTGCAAGGGTTTAAGAAGAGGAACAAGATCACCAACATTAACATTGGTGGTGAAGGAGCGAGTGCTGACCATGTTGCGGCTAGTGATTTTCCTCCATTCTTACGAGAAGTTATGGAGGAAGGACAGTACACCGACGACCAGGTGTTCAACATGGATGAATCCGGTCTGTTTTGGAAAAGGCTACCTTCCAAGACCTTCGTTGTCAAGTCTGCCAGCAAGTGTCGGGGCCAAAAGTTGCAGAAGAAGCGCATCACCATCCTGTTTACCACCAATGCCTCCGGTACCTGTAAACTCAAGTTATCGGTGATCCACACAGCCCGTAAGCCGCACGCTTACAAGAACATGGACATGACCAAGCTAAATGTCCACTGGCTAACCGCGCGTAAGGCGTGGATGTTCACTGCTCTGTCCCTCTCCTGGTTTGACGACTGTTTCGTTCCCGACGTCAAGATATTCTGCGAGCAACAGAATGTTCCATTCAACATTTTGTTGCTCCTTGATAACGCACCAGGACACTCGCCCCTACTGTTGGATCGTCACCCAAACGTAAAAGTGGTCTTCCTTCCTCCCAACACTACGTCGTTAATCCAGCCCATGGACCAGGAGTTGATATGCAACGTTAAGGCTGCATTCTCTGCAAAGAAATTTAAGCTCCTGAACGACTGTACCAACACCAAGGATGAGTTGTGTAACCTGGGTGACACCGATAGCGAGAGCGACGAGGAAGAAGAGTTGGCGGAGTAAGAAGTTAGCGTCAAACAGTTTTGGAAGAAATTCAACGTCACGAAAGCTGTAGATTTCTTGGTGGAGGCATGGGGGCAGCTGTCTGTGGCAACGATTCGTCACGCTTGGCAGCATGTGTTGCAAGGTATCCCAGGTGGGAGGCAGAGTCAACCTGTGACTGGTGAGGTTCAGTCTGTTGCAGTGGCAGTGGACCTTGCAAGAGAAGCTGCACAGAGTGTTACAGCTGCAGGCTTTTCCGAGACCACCAACGAAGACATTATGGAGGTGATCAGGGATCCTGAGGTGACTGCGACGAGATGTTGGAAGACGATGATGTAGTGATGGGTTGTCAGACCACAGCTTACATCTCAGAAACAGTCCAGACCTGACCCGATATTAGGGGGGTCAAATGTAAAGGTACCCCTCGCAGCCACTCAAGGAGCCACAAATCAACCAGCATCCCTTCCATGCCACACGGCCCCAACAAATATGTAAGAGACACACAGTCAGAAGGAGCCACCTGCCGACCCTTCCATTATTTACACAATAACCTACAGTACATCTCAGACAAGGTCCAGACCTGACCTCACATTAGCCAGGTCAAATGTACAGGGACCCCTCGCAGCCCAAGTCAAGGGGCCACAAATCAACCAGGGCCTCTCTCATGTCACACGGCCACACCAACGATGTTAACAAGAACCCAGTCATCTGAAGATTTCTCCAAAATATACAACAACTTACAGCTGCGAAAAAGTCCAGACCTGACCTTACATTAGCGGGGTCAAATGGAAGGAGACCCTTCGCCGCCCCCCCCCAATCAGCTCAACCTGACGGCTCGTCTCCCAATATATAGGACGTCGTAGCCCTCCCTCACGAGAGAGTGTCTTGTAACCAAGAAGGGCCAGCAACAACGTCCCCAGTCCTGCTCAAGAGGAGTCCGCCACTGGGTCCTTCGACAGAGTGCTGTCAACTCAACGTGTAACAGTAAGTGCTGGCTGTGTAGACGGTAGAAGTGCGGTGATCCCGAACCTCCCCAACGATCGACTTAGTGAAGTGCCCATTCTAATTGTGAGGTTAGGTTATACGAGAATACCATAGTCTAATAAACTGTGTACGAACCCCCCCATTAATTCCCCCTATTGAACTAGTATAATAAAGCTGTAACACGCATTGGTGTTTTATATACTACACTTGTACTGTGCCTGTGTTAATATACAGTGTTGACATCACACCCTCGAGGCACACTACCATTTCCTCTCACTATAATACTCTACTACTATAAACTCCTAGCTTACCTCTTCATATGTGATTTTGTCTCATTATAATGACGTCAGTGAAGATGCGGGTGGTGCGGCACCCCAAGAACAACAGAAGTCAACACATGGTAATGTAAAGGATACCATCGAGTTTGCAGAGAAACTCAAGCTCGTCCTTTTCAACGATCCTGATGATCACCGCTATGAAGTCTTCAATAACCAGCTATTGCAGACTATGGAGCCGTACATCCATATGTATCACGAACACATCAACACTAGCTGTCAGCGTAACATCACGGCCTTCTTCGCCCGCAACCCACCACAGCCAGCCCAAGCCATTGATAGAGACAGTGATGTTTACTTTGAGGGATTTGTCAGGGAGGCCCTGACAACTGTGGTGGATAGTGATGGTGATTCACCTGAGGGCCAGTAATCTGCCCTCTGCCTCGGAACCAGCCCCCATCAACGTATGCCGACCCATCTCTTCTACTAACGTAAGTGTTAAACCGAACCTAACGTAAATGTTAAACCTTGATTTTTTCTAACCTAACCTAACGTAAATGTTAAACCTTGATTTTTTCTAACCTAACCTTACGTAAATGTTAAACCTTGATTTTTTCTAACCTAACCTAACGTAAGTGTTAAACCTTGATTTTTCTTTTACCTGGTACAGTATATTATTCTCTTATTGATATTTCTCTTCTATATTATGTGTGTGTGCATACCATCATAAAATTAAGATAATATTTTACTACAACGTATGTATTGTGTCGCAAAAAGTGGAGTTTGGGGGTCGGCCCCGTCTCTATTTCAATTAATCCCATATGTTCTGTTATTTCATTTACGCGTTTCTCGTTTTATGCGGGCCTCCACGGGCTCAATTGACCGCGTAAATGCAGACTCCACTAAAGGTAAATATTTTTTTTTCTCGATCTAGAATCATAAATCACCTGCAGTAGGTAGGGCATGAAGGATGAGGGAAATTTTGGGGTAAAACACAGTGGAAAACTGATCAGAGGACACTAAAATGATATCTCTACGTACTTTGTATGTAAAGAAATTAATTATTTTCTGTATATACTCCTCCGGAAATTTTGGCTTCACAAGTGATTGTACATGGGTTTAATTCCTGACCAGGAATGAAGGATTGGGTGGGATCCCTTTTTGTACACCAGCCTCTGAGGATTCAACAGTAGATAAGCACACTATCAGGTATGCTTGCAGATGGTGGAACAACCCTGTGAATGATTTTCATCCTCCCAGGGGTGTGGGATAACCATTACCTGCTGATTGCTAAGAACCAGGAGCTCATTGTCACTCCAGCTATCTTACATAATAGCTGTAGGTTGTCTGTCTCACCATTTACAAACTAATGTACCGTAAGAGAGGTTTTGGTATTACTATACTGTATATCATCCTTTCTCTCCATAAACAATACCATATATGTAGCTGTGCCCAACCCAAGAAGTGTACAGTCTTAAGCTTATTTCTAAACTAGGAGGTAGGTAGATAAGTTTTTCCTTGTGAATTTGGTATTAGGAGTAAGAGGGTCATTATTGCAAACTTGGATTACATCACTGTCAAATGAAGCGTAATCTGTTTGGTGGAAATTATAGCTTCTAATATTTATTTCTGTGTTAATTGTCTCAGGAAATGAGTTTTCTTCAGATTAGCTCTGTTGCCTTGGTCGTGCTCCTTATTTGCTATGTTATAACAAAGACTTAGTCTTTTATATTAATAATAAAATAAGACTCATTCATTTATTATATGAAAATAATGCCTGGGTTTTTTTCAGTAATAGCAGAGATGAATGGCACTACTACCAATTTAATAGACTCTCTGATGGAGTTGTTCAATTTGACATCGGAGATGCTGTCATTATCAATACGGGTTTGGTCTTTAGGCATCATGATTCTACTGCAGCTTCTGGTCCTTTTGGCAGGACTTGCTTGCATATGCTGGTTTCTTCTCAAGTTTGTAAGTTTAATGAATGCATTCTGTAAAATTATAAATACTTTATTACAGGAAGTGTGTGGATATAAGACGAGTAAGTGTACAAGAATGGGTATGCACAGTATGTAGTTTTTTGAACTGATTGTCTCGAGATATTTTCTAAAATTTTTATTAAGTATTGTATCAATAAACAGATCATTTCCTTGATGCAAAGATTCTCAATAGGGCATAAAACTGATGAATTAAGATATTTTATTTGTAATCAAATGTGGACTACTCCTAGCTACATTAACTGTGCTTCAGGTTGACTCTCCCTTATCTGGCATTCCATCGACCGGCGACTACCAATTAACATCACTGTTATAGAAAAAGTATTTTCTGGCAAACATCACAATTAATGTCATGTTCGACTACTTTGTAGCTTTCCATTTGGCCACAACATTCAAACAATATTCACCCCATTAAACAAAATAATAGTCATAAAATAATAAAAAAAAAATCAGAAAGTTCAGTGGCAGTTTGTCTGTTTGGGCTGAACTGAAGCACTTACACCTACACTACAGTTTTGGCAAACATTTGATCTCAAAGCTGAAAAGAGTTTTGTCAACCCATATACATAATGTACAGTATACAGATTACCAACACTGTAAAGGGCAAGGTAGGTAGATACCAGGTAACCTCACGCAGGCCCCTAGGAATTCACTAATTGGCAACTCTACTCTCGAGATCACTAAGCCACGCCCCTTTTGCCACTTCATGCGTTTGTAATATTGTGGTATTATTATCTGCTACTGTTTGATGTAACTAAGTGGGTGGAGCTTAATAAGTGATGTCATCGTTAGCCAATCAGCGACGTTGGATCGAATCCAGCGGTCGCAAGCGTCGCAAGTAAGATATTTATATTTATTTTATATATTTAATCAGTGGTTCCAATTAAAATAAAACAAAAAATCTCCATTCCATACATTTATTGTACAACTTTTAATACCATCATAAGCCTTCAAAATTACGTAAATAAAAATTTCATTTTTATTTTCATTAGCGTAGATCCTATGGGAGTGAGGCTACCTGGTATCTACCTACCTTGGTACAGGAGTACTTGTTTTTATATAGCTCTCCAAATTTAATAACTTTTCAGGGTACAGTGTTTTCAAGTGACAACTTACAACTGTAACACAATGTTGTCAGGTACGTCATTGGTATTGCACCTCAGTTGACACTTAGATATTTTATTTTTTAATTTATTATTTCTACCACTTGTCACACTTGCTAGATCATTCAAGAAGTCAGTCTGTTCTTTTTTATGACCTTCATTGTCCAGTGTTAGTACAGGAGGATACTGGATTACATTACAGAACCTGAAGAAAATCTGTGATGTTGGTAGGATCACACAGGTATTGAACCCAAGATACAGTGAGGAAAGCAAGGTCCTGCTGCTGGTGTTGTGGCTACCCTGTATTTACCACTATTTATTATTTTATGTCCAATTCACAATATTTTTGTCTTCACTTTGTAAGCTACCACTAAATACTCTTGGCTCTAGTTCTCCCAAGAGGAAGAGAGACACACCAACTACTTTATGACAACAAAGTGCAATGTATGATGCATGACTAAAAAAATAAAAGGGAAAAGTTCTTGAATTGTATGCATAAGATTGTCTTCATATACTGTATTATGATTGTTTAGTGAAATATTGAAGGTTCCTTAAGAAATATAAATGATTTTTCATATTTTGAAATACGTAGGATAAAACTTTAAATTGCACATGCTAACCCAGAACTTTCTTGATGCATATAAATGCCTGTAGTGAGAGTTGTTTGCATACCCGGTAATCAGTATACCCAATTAATTCTTGAGACAATATACAGTGCACAAACTTTTCAGTAAATCTTCTTTACCACAACATATATCAATTTTTATGAATTCTAAGGCTAGGATTCCATTCACGCGTATTGCAGTGCATTTGCATTTTCAATCGCTACAGGGAGCGATTGGCATGTACTGCAGACACATAATGCAAACGCAACCGTGCTAACGGAAACAACCGTGTACATTTCAATGTGATCTATTTTTGGTGGCAACGCTAACGTGTGAATGGAATCCTTGCTTTACACTTATTTAATGCATATTGTTCAAATGTCTTTGAGTGGTAATAATGGGTGCAGGTGGATCTTCTGGCTAACTGGTGCAGAATTCAATCATTTTGATAACCATTGTTTATTGCAGGTGTTGCCCTAACAACTTCTTTTGTTTCATTTCACAGTGTGTGTATACATTGCGAAGAGGTGAACCAGGTTATCTTCATGTAGCATTCTTTCATCCATATTGCAATGCTGGAGGAGGTGGAGAAAGAGTTCTCTGGTGTGCAATAAGATCACTACAAAAAAAGTATGTTGGTAACAAAATGCAGTACGGTACTGTAAATAAATAGACTTGTATGAATTATTTGTATATCAGTTTTGTTTTACTGTAGTTTATGAAAGATTGAACTCTTCCACAGCTCCTTCCTCTACAGGTACTGTACAGTATATTAGACCACTGGGAAGAGCACATACTGTAGTATATATTTTGACTTTTAAACCTGGTATGTTCATTATTTATAAAAAAAAAATATTTGGCTCCAGGAAACTGTTCTCAATCTAATTTAAAAGTAGAGTTGACTCAGTAGTGCTGTCTGTATTGTAGACAACAATATTGACCAGTTACCTGAAAGTAAAAATCCCCATTAATATTGATAGTCTTTTTCTCTTTAGTCAGATTAATCTTTGCAAAAACCTAAAATGTTTATGATTTGTAAAATAAGAAATAAAAGGTTTAATTTTGATTTTCTGTAATTATTAGTGAATGTGTCAAATCAGATGTTATTCTTTGCTTCTTGCTGAGTGATGATGAGTTTGCAGATATAATGTTTGGATAAATCCTTTGACAATTAATTTTTTAATTAGTTTGATTGATGAAGCTGCATGAAGTAACAGTGGACTCAAGTACGGTTTCCTTAAATCAGAAAAATATGCGATGAAAGTTTAATGTAGGTTTGCAAAAATATTATGCGGTGTCTGTGAAAAAAGATCCTTGCTAAATAATTTTAAACATTTTAAGCTAAATTGATTTAGGTGCAAATAAAACAGCTTGGTTCATAGTACAGTATGGTAATCTGATACAGAATGATACAGCCTGACTGGAGAGATGATAATTTCCTGTTAGTGGGTTACCCATAGCAGTATGTTAGCCTGCTAAAGTTTTGTTTCACCATTGATGATTTTTCACTATCATCAAGTGCACCTGAGAGTATATTCATTTATTGCTAAATACACAAAGAGTAGTGTAAGAGGAAAGAACCCATCTCATCAAGCTGGTCAAATACAAAACCTGTGACTCTTTACTTGTATGGGTAAGGCTTTACTAATAGAACCACTTTACATACAGAGGGAGGCTTGTGTGGATATACTGTATATGTACTGTATGTGTTGGGCTCAGAAACCGAAAAGCGACCACAAGTTGTGGTTGCTTGGAAAATAACCAGAAGTGAGATTTTGCTTTAGGTTAGATTAGTTTGGATTGGGTTAAGTTTGGGTAAAATCCAAGACGCAAATTTTGCTTTCTGATTATTTTTAAAACAACCACAACGCGTTTTAGTCGCTTTTCGGTTTCTGAGCCCAATATATATACTGTACTGAATTATATATAGTGTTAAAGTCTTACTGGTTTTTTTTCAGGTACCAGAATGTCAAATGCTACGTGTATACAGGAGACACAGATGTTACCCCTCAGCAGATTCTTCAAAAAGCTCAACAGCGGTTCAATGTTGTTTTGCCACGACCAATCGAGTTCATATTTCTTAATAGCCGTACCCTTGTTGAGGCGAAACACTATCCTTTCCTTACACTTATGATGCAGAGTGTAGGATCTGTGTTTTTGGCTGGTGAGGCCTTGTCCAAGTTTCGTCCAGATATATATATGGACTCCATGGGTTATGCCTTCACATACCCAGTATTTCGTTTCATTGGTGGGTGTACAGTAGGTTGTTACACACACTATCCAACAATAAGCACCGACATGCTAGGACAGGTTGCAAACAGAGTTGAATCCCATAATAATAGAGAATTTATTGCCAGAAATATTGTTTTCAGTATGTTAAAGTTGGGTTACTATCACCTATTTGCGCTAATGTATGCGTTAGTTGGACGTTGTGCTAAATTGGTGATGGTGAACTCTTCTTGGACACACGGGCACATCACAGCACTCTGGGGACAAACTCATAATACACACATTGTGTATCCACCATGTGACACTGAACACTTCAAGAATTTGCCCAGGATTCGAGATTTGGAGAAAAAATTCAAGACAATTATTTCTATTGGCCAGTTTCGTCCAGAAAAAGATCACACTCTACAGCTGAAAGCTTTTCAAAGACTGTGTGAAATCCTTGATCCAACTACTGTAGAGGTTGTTCAGCTTGTGTTAATTGGTGGCTGTAGGAATGAGGAAGATCATCAAAGGGTAGAAAATTTAAAGAATCTTGCATCAACACTAGGAATTGAAGACAAAATTGTTTGGAAACTAAATGCATCTTTTGCAGAGCTTTTAGAATGTGTTCAGAATGGGACAGTTGGTCTACATACAATGTGGTGTGAGCATTTTGGTATATGTGTTGTTGAAAGTATGGCAGGAGGACTCCTCATGGTGGCCCATGACTCTGGTGGACCAAAGATGGACATTGTTATTGAATATGAGGGTGAACAAACAGGTTACTTAGCCACAGATGCTGAATCATATGCACAGGCAATGAAAACTATTTTTGAATTAACTGATGAAGGAAGAGATAATATACGTATTGCAGCTAGGAATTCTGTAGACAGATTTAGTGATGATCAATTTGAAATTTCTTTCCTCAGTGTAAGTGAAAATATTTTCTCTAGTGCCATAACAAATGAGTAAATTAATTGGATTTTAAGTACCCCTGTATTGAGAGTTCATGCTTTGGTATGTGGTGAATCTTTCTGTTGTGACAAAAGACTTGAATGCTCTGGTCTAGAATGGTGATCAGGAGTATTTGCCTTGTTGGACAAAGACCTATCTTTTTATTATGACAATACTGTACTGTGATAACCTTGAAAATTTGCCAGACAGCCACTGACAATGAAGTTTTATGAAGTGTGGAAAAATATATGAATTCAGCTACAGCAAAATTAATTAAAAAACTTATTGGTAAATGTTGAGATTCTTGTTATCCTTTGTTTTTAAAACAATCTTTGTATTTAGAAAAAAAGCAGAGACATTTATTCTGATCTGAAAATTAAATCAAGGTACCGTATGCATATTATTTCCACTGCTTCAAAACATTGCCAGCTAAGTATTGGTGTATGGAGCTTTCATGAAGAATATAACATTAAGTTTACCTCCTGGCTTAATTGTGTAACTGACAATAGTAATTAGGATTGTTTTTTTGGATGTTTGATCTTAAATATTTAAGCATGATAATAATATTGATAATATATCCCTTGATTTGCCTAGGTGTTTGACAGTGTATCTTATGAAAGGATTAAAATTGGACTTGGCAGCAGCTACAACATAAATTAATGGTATTGTTTGTCAATTTCATAAATGAGGTGCCATATGTTATTCTCTCATGCATAAAAATGTTTGGTCGTGACCTGAAAGTTTTATAGAGAAATTAAAAATTTAACTGACTGAAAACTTGGAGAGTGATCTCAATGAGCTTCAAACATGGTTACAAGAATTAACATTTAAACTCCAAATGTCCTTACTATTTTTATGACCAAGATATGTACTCTAAATTTTATAGGATGTATCTTGGACATAAAAATAGTAAGGACATGTACCATATGTTCCAGAAGCTAAAATGGTATAATTCAAATTGAATAATAAAGACCTACTGGGGGGGGGTGTTTCTGTTGTTAATGAACTAAACTCATTGAGGTAAAATGGTGGATATTGCTGATGAATCAGTTAGATTAATACGAAGGTCTTATGTGTATTTGCAGGTTTCATTTCTAATAAGATTTTAAAAGCACATTGCTACCTGTACCATATTTGGAGTACAGTACTTTATCTTGGCTTAATTTCCAGGATATATCAGACTCATTAATCGAGTGTGTACATTTTATATTGTGATTTCATTGGCTTCATATGCCATGATTGATATCAGATAGTAGCCTAAGTCAACGTCTATCATTCAAGGAAACACTGTTGTGAAATAAGTAAAGAGGATGATTCTTTAGTGAGGTCAGTATTTAGTATGCCCAAGGAGATGCTAGTTATACATTACTGTATACCATATTTAAGTTATGTAACTAATTTTCATTTAAAATTAAAGGAGGCTCATATGTGGTTTGCAAATTTCATTATTCAGTGGTATGGATCAAATATATTTTTGTTATTATAATTATTGCATTATTCACAGCATATGATTACAATTTAGGTGTTGCCTCTGAGAAAGGTAACCTAACCATTTTAGGGAAAATTTGTGTTCTATGGTTTCATGTATCCAGACCCATGTTCTAGCATGTGATGCTTCGCTCTTCTAACCAGTGGTACCAAAACTTCTTCCAAAAATGTTACACAGAGGTGAATGAAAGATCAGCCAAGTAGGGTGCTACGCACCATAACATATACAGTTTTGTATGACCACATCATTTTAAACTTTTTTCATGTGCATTTTATAGTGTTTTATCATTACGATAAAGCAGTTATTAGCATCCAGGCATTACAGTCAGTTCTGCTATAACGCGATAGTTGTGTTCTTGTAAAATATCGTGTTATAGAAAATCGCGTAATAGAAATAACGGCTTATGGAGAAAATAGGGTTAGGTGCAGATTACTACATTACTCGAAATCGAAAAAAATTAGTAGTTAGCCTAACACAAAGGATAGCACAGTCTAAATAAATGTTACATTCATATCTAATAATGAAATCATACAGTAAATGTAACACTTTACCTTGAAAAAATATGAATAAAACTTGATGGGGGAGAAGGTTGATGTTGAGGTTGATAACATCGAGCTTCTCTTCAAGTGTTATATCCTTTCTTTTACGATCATCACCAGGAATGCGATCACCAGAACGCTTCTTGGAGATATTCTTCTTTACCATATTCACAGTTTATCCCACAAAATTGGAGAACTAGTAAGTAAAAATTGCGTTACAGCAAACAAGCGTTCGCGTTATACAAAATATCGTTCCTCTATTCATAAATCGCGTTAGAGCCAATTCGCGTTATCAAAACACGCGTTATAGCAGAACTCGCTGTACATTATTATGGAATGGTGTACATTTTTCTCATGTATATTTATGAAGTATTACCCAAACACTACAAAGTGAGAATAAAACATGAAAACTTATAGAGATTTGTGTGAGTTATAGATAGGAATAGAAAACAATTTTAGTCACATTTTTGTTCAAAAGTATTGTTTCACACGGTCGCCCTTCATATAGGCAACGACTCAATTAATATCTTGCACTAGACATTTCTGTATGTAGTTTAATATTGTGATGTCTATACAGTCTTCTGAGTGAGGAAATTCATAGTTTGTAAACAAGACATTGTTTCATATTTTTTCTATAATTTAAAAATAAAAGTGATTCTAATTTTTTATTTTTTTTATTTTCTCTACTTTTGGTACTGTTCTGTACAAACCAAATAATATGGCTGTTTACAAATTCTTTGTAACATACAGGGTATAGTACAGTCTTAAGGTATTTGTTTTTATTTTTTTAACAGTTACAATAGAAGGGGAATTTAAATACAGAGCAGTACTGTACTGTACTGTTTAGGAATACAGTACGTACAGCCCTGCGTTCCGCATTACCAGATACCAGAGCTACCAAAAGTCATAACCAGACGTGAGATTCTTGGGTAATAACATTCTGATTAAATTGGTGACACAGTATGTTTTGTGATGTGAACATTAACATAGACACCAAACATCTAATAAGCTGATCATATAAGCCCTACTAATTCATTTGCCTGATTTACCTTCTTCTCACAATGATTCAAGAACTTGAGTATGCTGTCAGCATAAACACCCAGGTCCTTTTAATATTAGGTTTCACTTGATGGTGCTTGTTAATCTTGGTGGGACATGAGATATGCTTGCTATTGGTTCAACCAAGGTACAAAATCTTGCATTTTGGAATGTTGAGTCTCGGCATCCATTCGTTTGACCACACCTTAAGGCAATAGAGGTCTTTCTGTAACTCCACTCTTTCTGCTCATTAATTTCTCTGAATAGCTTAACATTATCTGCAAACATTTGTATGGAAGAGTGAATAGCGTCTGGTATATCATTTGAGAAACAACAGTCCAAGCACTATCATGTGGCACCCCACTTACACATGGGTACACGTGACAAGGACCTGGATTTGAAAAGCCAATCAATAGCTGTTGTAAACTGGTACAGGTATAAGACGTCCATCTTCAATGTGAACCAATATATTAAGGCCATCCATATCATTGATTATTATCGATAGCCTTGTGTCAAATCGTGGCACTGAGAAGCCTTTCCAAATGCACCTATGAAGCTTGGGAAGTCTTCTGATCTTGATAGATATTCGCTTGTATTTCAGTAGTAAATACAGTACAGCCTATAGTTTTCAATAATGACAAAATAAGAGATACATAAATTGTGTTGTAAGTGTCACAATTTTTATCATTGACAAGCTAGTATAATTACAAACAATTAAGTGTTTAAAGACCTAAAATATTGAAGCATATTACAGTACACTACTGTAATAAGATAAGAACATAAAACTAAAGCAAAAAACAAAATAACCAAGGAATATCTAATAATAAGAAGTATAACTCAACCTTAAAACATTTATACAATATTGAATAAGTTACCACACCGTCGAGACTGTGGGTTGAGTGCTACCTGATGGCAGTGATCAACTTTTTAAAGAACGCGCTAAAAAAAATTTTATCCTCAATGCAGCGGTACTCATAAAATCATAAAAAAGGAAAAATACACTATAAAAAAGTTTATTTTGAGCTACGTTAACTATTAAAGCCATTGCTAAAGAAGGAATTGATAGGTATATTGTTTACACGAGTGATCCCTGTGAGAGGAGTGAACTGTAGTCATTTATCTCTGCTTTATGATCACTGGTAAACGGCAGAGGCTTATAAGTTGAAAAGAAAACGATTTTTTCAAACACTTCATTCAAAAAAGAAGAAAAAGACTATTCTGATACTATACTATTTCGCTGATGTCATAATGATATGTGAGCAGTAAAGGGCGCAGTAGACGACGTGTGTCAGCTCCAGGAAGTGGTATATTATTTCTCTTGACCATGGCCACGTCTGGTTGTGTAGAATCTTTACTAGATAATGATGAAGATCTATTACATGCAGCTGTTGATACACTACTAAAGGTAAAATATAATTGTTTATGTTATACAGTAGTTGAGAACATTCCATGAGGTATTATTGTCTTTGTTGCCAATAGCCAAGTATCGAGAATATTATCTACAATTAACAGTTAACAAGAAAAGTTTCACACCACCAGAAGGAGTTGTTCGATTTAGTTCATTTTTTCCAAAGATGTTTTTACCATAATACAGTAATAAGTAGAACCTAACCTAGCCACCCAGAGAAACCTACCAGACCTTACCTAACTAACTAGCCTTATTAAACTAAGTGTTTATTATGATAGCTGGTACCAATAAAAGCAACTTTGTTGAAGTGTCATGTTGTAATTTTATGGGTTTTCTACAGGTACATTACTGTATAGTATTTGATTTTTGGGTAAGTCAACATGATATACATACTGTATATTGAACGGTTACCTCCAATTTCGTCACCAACCCGGTTCGTCACCAACCCGGTTCGTCACCACCCGGTTCGTCACCAACCGGTTCGTCACCAACCGGTTCGTCACCAACCGGTTAAGTCACCAACCGGTTCGTCACCAACCGGTTGTCCACCGGTTCGTCACCAACCGGTTCGTCACCAACCCGGTTCGTCACCACTATCAGACCGTTAGTATTAGAGTGACAAATTGTAAGTTATTATTTTACACGAATAGAAATTACACATGTATACAGATGACTCGAGAATTATTGTTATTATTATACATGAATATTAATTATTTAAAAAGAAAATTATTAAAACAATGGTAAATAAACAAAATATTGATCAAATGCAGGCGTATTAACAATGTTTTTATTTTTGTTTTGCTTTAGTCTTCAGTAAATTGTCTTCGTGAGATGCTTGCATGATCCAGTGTATTGTTATGCCGAAGCTTAATTTTGTATTACAATTTTGTAAACTAGGTGTTTTGATTATTTTCTATCCCAAGCAATAGTTATTTTGGCACATTTAGTAAAATTTTTGTGTATATATTGATGTATTAATTATGCAAGGATTTTCTAGAATGAATTGCATTATTTTTTTATGATTTACTTATTATTGTGAGCCTCGAAAATATTGTGGAATTGTTGTGATTAATATAAAATGAGAAGACTAAGGAATTGTACACTGGTAGTGTGCCGACTATATATTGGTGTGGAGTCAAGCTGTGAAGACGTTGCCCTGTTAACAGTGTTGTGAAGAATTAGTGTTTATTAAAGAGGAACTACAGTGCACAAGTGTGTTTCTATGAGCTGGTGGAACTCTACCTGCCTGTTGTTTGTCTGCACACCGATACCGCTCATTGAGAAATAACCGGAGACTGGCAGGACAGCCAGTGATAATTCGACAACACTTGCGAGATGTCTACTGCTTCTGAAAAAAGGAAGGTCGTAACAGTTTGTACACAAAGATAGTAAACCAGCCATTACGTCTTCACTGCTTCATTGAATACATAATGAAGGTCCAAAGCCCTTGAAATGGGGATGAACGTGGTGACGAAACGGGTTGGTGACGAAATGGGCACACCCCTATTGAACTACTCTCTTAATTGAACAAATTCTTAAAGACAGACCCAGATTTAAAGAGATACAGAACTGATGTTTGATTTTACTTATACTGTATTGTTTCAGACTATATTCTACTGTATTCCATAGACTGTATGTATACATAATTAGATTTACTGTGAAATTGTTTTAATTTTGGTGCTGACAACATACTGAGGGATCCATCCAATGAGAAATTTCGTAATGTTAATCTGAGTAGTGGTGTGGTGGAGCAGAAGTTGATCCCTGCAATAGGTGCCTTAGAAGTTCTCTTCCTTATGGGGTTTCAGGAGGTAAGATTATACATATGTAATTTTAATTGTTGTCTTTGTTGAAAAAACTGAAAAAAATTATAACGTTTAAAATAAAACTCGGTTTAGAGCCCTCTTGAACTACTATGCAACAAGGAATGTTATTTTAGGGAGAAGATAGACTGGTTCTTCCAATAGATGATCCACTTGACAATTTACGTCAGTACCGACAACAGCTGATGCTGTTGAAAAAAATGCAATTGAAGAAATCTCGAACAGCTGTCAAGGGAGGTCTTTCAAATACTGTGACGCCTCTCTTCGAGGTATGTATCTCTTATGTTTAGCCAGATATTGCTCTGTGAATAAATGTAAACCCTTTGTCTTTTTATTTTTTAAGAGAAAAAAATGGATTATTGGTCTGCAAAGGAGGGAAGTTTTGAAAGGTGAATGAGGACTTTAACATAATAAATTTTACATACGTACCGTATATACTCGTGTATAGTTCGAGTTTTTAAGACCAAATTTTTAGGCAAAAATTGGGGTCGTCCTATACATGCGTAATAGTTTTGTTAGGTTGAACCCGTGCATGATGGGAAGGGCGAGGAGCAACTTTTAGCTTCAGACATGAAAAATATTTACCATTTACTGCCAGTAAACAATGGAAACTTAAAATATGTACCAATTAGTAATGAAAAGTGTGCAGTTCCTTCAGCAAATGAAGCTCACCAACTTACAACAGGCTAAATTACTTTACAACGTGCTTTCAGTAGTCTATATTGAAGTTCTTAACGAGGCTAACTTATCATATCATATACGGTATCACAGTTCTCATTGATCTACAAAAATACCGGTAATAAAAACCTCGATATTTCACACTTCATATAATAACCCGTAATCTACTTCAACCTCCTATTGTTATAACGACGATGACGCATCACCAGCTGTTGTGTATCAGCTACATGGTACACGTGTTTTTCGAATCGTTTTCAGTTAAAAACTGTTACATCACATGTATATTTTACCTTAACTGTCTGAATGAATATATTCTCGGAAATAAATAGTAGTTTTGCTGAAACGTGATGTATTTCAATGTAAAATAGGATGAAATACATGACTAAAAAAAGACTTAACCTAAGCTTCCGATGTTCTTGAGATGTTACTCGTTTTAATAGTTTTCGTTAAAATTCTGTTATATTACAATGATATTCTATTCATACTGTGCTTGATATAATACATTCACTGAAATGTAATATTTTGCTGAAATTACGACGATTACAGTGGAAAGTGATAAAATCGTGATGAAGACAATGACTTTCACTTTCTTTCTGCTTTAAAAGATGTTACCGTAATCGTTTTTCAAGGTTTAGTTAAAAGTGTTGTATTACAATAATATCTCTTAATTGACTGTTACTTGAATGGAAATATACAATATTTTTGTTGAAACTACCCGCCGTTTCAGTGTAAAGTGTCGTAATAATAAATGGTAAACAATTTGCCTTCGGCACTCGTGTTTTAGGCACGGCGAGCCTCAGTTTATAGGACGAGGGCGTTTTTACTGAAGGTTTTGTTATATTACCCCCAAAAACGTGAATTGAACTATAAAGCGAGGAATATCATAAATTAACGATTTCTTGGTCAAAAATCAGGTTGAACCGTAAACGAGGGGGTTATAGACAAGTATATACGGTACTTAAAATATTGAGGCAGGTAATAGAAAACAGAAGCACTGATTCAATAAATTTTCTCTAGTACCACGACTCCTTAGCAGCTTTCTACAGGCCTGGACCCCCGGTTAAGAAATGCTGCACTAGAGCACCTTAGCTTTTGTCTTTATTCAGGACATCTTCAGGTCATGAGACCCACTAATCCCCCACCCTGACAATGGATGACCTGACATTGCATCAGGTTAAGTCAGTAACAGGTGAACCATTAATCCCCTACCCCATTCCCTTTACAAGTGTTAAAATGTAAAAAGTGATTACGTGATTACAGTTATTTATACAGTACTATACTATATAGTCAGCTTGAGACAGGAACAGCCTCCAACTTGGCAAGTTCCAACTATATTCACTTTTGTAAATTGAACAGTAACCTGTATTTAAATCAAAGAAACCCAGTAAAAGGCTGTTCCTTAGTTTAACTTTGTTTGACAAAACACCATATTAAGCTGTGATTCATTTAGATTCATTTGTGGAATAAAGATGCAACCCCTCTTCATCATGAATCATGAGGAAAAATGTGGTGTGGGTTTATTAAAAGTGGATGAAAGTTACTAAAATAAATCGTGTGGAACACAAAAGAAAAGATTTCTATTGTGTTAAAGATTTTAATTCTCATTTTGAGGAAAAATGCATTGTACACTTTAGGATAGAGTATCATGTCTGATAGTTTATGATTGTTATCAGGATGAGAGCCCCATACAGTAGAGCAGTATCCAAGAAGAGGTAATAAAACAACATGTAAATTGGTAAAATTGGTTTTATCATGCTGATAAATAAGGACACTTTATGAATGACATATTTCCAATTTTCTTTAAGCCGTTGCAACATTAAGAGAACCAGTAAGTCTTTGGTCACATTCCCTGTCTTTCATATGGCCAAGCACTCATGAGTTTTCATAAGACTGACTCTGTAGGTAAAGAAATGGAATTTTTACAGTGAAAGACATTCCCTGTTAGTTTAGAACCCTTTCCATCTTTTCTGTCAATAGTCTTTATTCTTTTGTTTGTCCCTGGTACTGATGTGTCACCTGTTATAGATAGGTGTAGTTTGTAGGTTACTGTACACTGACTTAGTTCAGTTATAGTTATAGTAATTGTCTCATTTCTTTCAGGAAAGCGAATCAGAGTTTAGAGCCACTCTTACTCGAGAATTTGAAAGAGTGCTCATATATGAGAGTCCATCATTGCAAGAGAAGGCCGCGGCAAGTTTTGCCAGTGCAACATCTACATGAACGTGCAAGGAGCAAATTATCCAGTATGCAAAAGGATGTTGTTGGGAACAATGAGAAACCATTGGATTTTCAGGTATTATTGGATTTATACTGTACTGTACTGTACTGTATTATATTATGTTGTCCACACTTCCAGGTACAATTATATTTATTTGTTTGCTTTTTTTTTATTGTACAGTACCGGTACTGTATTTGATAGAAAAAATTAAGTGCATGTGTCCTATGCCAGTGACCTTAAGGATTGTCACTTTCTTTGATGTATGGGCACCTTTTGAATTTACCAATTTTTATAAACTTTTTTTTATGATAATGTTTCCTATGTTTGACTATTAGGTGTTTTTCATGACATTTGTTTGAAGGCTGTGGCAAACAAAGGAAATAAATCAACATGTACTGAGCTTCTGAAAGACTTGATGCAAAAATTGACGCATGTGATAGTTGGGATGTGGCAAGTTAGGTTCATCAAGAGATGATGTCCCAACAAAAATTTACAATTCCTTTATCTTTTAACCCTTATAGCCCAGGTGATGTTCCTCTACGTCCACCATCGCGACACTGGGGCGACTCCTCTACATCCTTAATTTTCGCAGCATAGTTTGAATTTCAAGGCAGGGCGAAGTACTTTGTAAAGGATATTTCTTGCCAGCAACTCAACTCGCATGTAATCTTTGTCACGAGTGTAGTGGTCCAGTTACCTACCATCTATCATGATGGATGCACGTCCTTCAACATCTCGTGACCCACCTCGCTCCTCCATACTCTCGATAGTAGTGCTATTCATCTAGAGTTGCCTGATTTGAGTGGCATTAATATACAGTCAGTCCTCGACTTACGACGGGGTTAGGAACCGACGACCAGGTCGAACATGTAAAATACATAGAAAATCTAAAATGGGTGTCTCTTTTTCTTCTCAGCACCATGAGAACTCTCACTGTCAGTACACAGCGCGATCACTAACGTCGGGACTCGAAAATACGTAATTTGAAAAATATTTTACGTATTACACTGCGGCGGTCAGAAGTCGAGGAGTACCTGTAGTATTGTGTTACAAAGACAGTGATGGGGAGGAAGCAGACCCAGATGAAGTCGAGTTTCTTGAGGCGACCAACGATGAGGACAGTGATACAGACAATGGCGCTCACTCCCCCTCCTTACCCCGTCTGCTATCCCCTCAGCGAGTTTGTGGTGGCTGTGGACGTAGGGGACCACATGCACATCAGCTATAACAGTAACCAATAATTTTACACCTGAAATACCAGTTTTTACGGATTTTTTTCTTATAATTTCTTGTCAAAATAAGCTCGCATGGGGGTTCCAGCTACTGTTACATTGCCCAGGGCATGAAGCTTAATCGATAGATTTTAAGATTACTTTTATGGAGTGATCTGAGGCCCCTTGGACCATTTGTTGCTGTATTCACTGTCCTTGAATGGAGAGGTTACTACAGTAATTATTATAGGATGTAAGTTGAATTGTGAATATTAATTATTTGTTTTCTCATTTGTGGAAGTGGATTAAATGTACAGCAATAGATTGATAATATATTTGAGTTTTCTCTATTTTTCTCTCTTGTAAATTTACAGGACTTTGTGCTAGTGGAGTTACTGGCTTGGTTCAAAAATGATTTCTTCAGGTGGTTTGATGCCCCAACATGTCCACAGTGCCAGTGCAAAATGAAGCTTGTTGATAAATTGCCACAGAAGATGATCTTTTGTGGGCTGTGGGTCGTGTAGAGAGTTATTCATGCCAGGTAAGTCATTGTTTCTCCTGAGAATAATAATAAAACTGGTCATATATTAGGTTAATATTAGTTTTATGGCAGAATTTTTGAAACAGCAAGTTTCTTTGTTATATTTTTCTATAGAATGTTGTTCATTGTGTTGAAAAACTTGTGAGTGGAATTTGATTAAATGTAAAGGATTATGTTTGATATGCAAGAGAAGGGATTTAGTCTGATGGTTAAAGATGCATATTGTTAATATAAAAGATGCTCAAAAAGATTTAGATTAGATGAAGTAAAAAAAATTGGCAATTGCTTTGCATGCTACATGTATAGACTGGGAGGGGAAGGTTGTAATTTTTGGTAAAAGGGCACACAGCGTGATCTAGAACTCTGAATGAAAACACAAGTACAGTACAGGTATGAGAGAAATTTTGTGAAAATTTTTGTGGTGCTGACATAAATGAAGGAGTGTACAGTGATCCCTCGGTTAACGAAATTTCGGTTAACGAATTACCTTCCATAAGATTCTTAATTTCTGTTAATGAGCATTCCCTCGATTAAGGAATTCCTTATTAATTTTTCCCAACATGTTTTCACCTGCATTTGGCTGCCCACCAGCTGTAGTATTAGTCTGCCAATACAGTAATCGGTTCTAGGGCTTAAATTCCTTACTATTTTAGTAAATATCAAGAAGTTTGTACTATTCAATAATTTTAAAAGTCTTACATTAAAATTTTAGTTATTTTAACAATTATTTAACATAATTTAAGTACAGGAAACTAGTTTTTAGCTGCCCAAACAGCCTGTCAACACACCATACAGAGGCCAGTCTCTGTGTCTTTCAGTGGAGGTAACATCTTGCTTCAGTCTTCAACATAAAGCTTTTTTCTGTGTTTCCAGTCAAATTATTGGTCATTTTGAAATTTATTTTACATATTGACAATATATAATGCACTGCAGTGTTGATTTAAAAGAAAATAATCTTGAATTACACCATGAACTAAAATTTTATGGGTGAAATGGCACCATGAGGCTTCTCTTCCAACCCAATGCCATCTTTCTCCTTTCCTTCACCCCATTCTAATTCCCATCATCATCATCCAGGAGCCTTCTACATACACACCTCAAAATAAGTGTACTTTTTACCTTTTTTGTTGACTTTAGGCAATTTTCGGTGAGCTGGAACCAGTTACCCAAAAATCCATTGAAACAATGGTTTCGGTTAACGAATTTTTCGGTTAACGAGCAACCTACTGGAACGAATTGTGCTCGTTAACCGAGGGACCACTGTATATGAATTGGTTTTTCATTGCACTTGGGAAATGCTATAGTAAATGCAACCACAAAGGTATGTGGAAGTTTAAGAACAGGAGACGGAAAGAGAGATACATATATTTGGAATGAGGATACAGGTATTACGATCTCACCAACTCCATACATTTTACTGTTTCAGAGCTGTGGAACTTCAGACCGCTTTCCACGATACAATCACCCTGGTAAACTATTGGAGACAAGGAAGGGTCGTTGTGGAGAATGGGCCAACTGCTTTACTCTCTTTTGTCGCACTCTTGGAATGGATGCAAGGTATGAAAATCAATCCCTTAAGCTCCTAGTATTTGCAAATTGCTGAATGTATACAAATTCTTTATTCAAGGGATGCACCCCACATGCCCATTATGTCCATCCTCTCTCATTTTAAGCTGAATGGGGAAGGTGAGCCTAATGGACAGAGGTACAAAAAAATTATGATTTAAGTGAAAAAGTGAATGTGTTAAGATAGGCTGGCTACAATGCATGTGTGACTGAAGTTGGCAGGCATTTTGGTGTAAAGGAGTCTGGTACATAAAGAGAAACAAAAAAGGCTGTATGTGAGATTATCTCATTTCCTCTTTAACACCACCATTATCATATCATCATCAAAGGTAAATAGAAAACACACTACAGTGAACCCTCGGTCAATTGAACCCACGGGCCCGCCTGAAAGTGAACAACATAACATATGGGATTAATTGAAATAGAGACCTGGCTGAACCCCAAACTCCAATTTTTCCAGACACAATACCTATGTTCTAGTAAAAATAACATCTTAATTTTATGATGGTACACACACACAATTAATATTTAAGAGAAATAGAGAAATACAGTCGCAAGTTAATGTCCATTCAAATAATGGACTCAACCACCCCCCCTCCCTTCCTCACACCCGCTGGCTCCCTCTCTCAGAAATGTTTGGGAAACACTGGATTTTAAGGTATAGTAATAAATAATACCTCAAACTAAAGTTAGGATAATATAATTGACATTGCTGGATTCCTTGCAAGACCAGGAATATTTTGAATATAAATGTAATATGTTTCACAAAAAGATAACATATTTACTCAGAGTAAACAAAATACTTACAAGATATAAAATTTGTATGTCTAATGCAAAATCTATGATGTTTATACAAAATGATCATCAAATTGTAAGAATTCCAGCAATGTAAATTATATTCTGGCCGGGTAATTTGTATGAATTTTATGAGCTAAATAAAAAAATTATACTTCACCCGCGTATATGAGTAGATTCCGGTTCTGGCAGGGTACCGAGTAAATGTAGAATACGCCAGAATACACACGAGAATACGGTAGAATACGCATGAGAATACGCACGTAAATGTAGAATAGGTGCGCCGAGTAAAAAAACCCGAGTAAAGCAGTAAAGGAAAACCCGCGTAGTAAAAAAACCCTGAGTAAAGCAGTAAAGCAAAACCCGAGTAAAGCGGGTATTACTGTACAATATAATTATTTATTTAAACCTTTATTTTTAAATATTTACCATTTAGTCCCTATGTTCAGGTTTCCAGGGATGCAATTCTTGTAGATGGAATAGAAATAATGGCAAGCTCTTTACATGCCAACAGCAGTGTAAAAGTTTTCATAAATACATTTTTTTAATTTTCTGCTGTGGGTCTCACAAGTTAAGCTTCAGGCTACAGTTATCTTGTACTGTGTGTGTGTGTAAGTTTAGTATTAACGCTTTTTGTGGCAACTATGTAGTATTGTATCACCTACTGTGCCCTTGTAGCTGCAGAGAATGAATGTGTGCTCGTGAGTCTGACCCTGTAACCTACTGTGTATACCCGTGTATAGCACCGAAGTTCTTAAGACCAAATTTTTTGGCAAAAAGTTGGGGGTCGACCTCTATATCGGTAATAGTTTCATTAGTTGAAAATATTTACCAGTAACTACCAGTAAACAATGGAAATCCACGCATCAACGCAAGACCAATTACCAGAGTAAGTCGCACAGTTGCTAGGGCAGATCTCTTTAAGGCCATCATAGCAAGCCCAAAGTAATAAATGCATGGTATGGTATGCACAGGAGTATGTAAAATATAAAAGTATTTTTTTTAAATTTTATTTATATATACATAAATTTTGTTAATTAAATTTGAAACATCAATTTGTTAATAAATTTGAAAACAAAAGAAAAATACGACACTTATTTATAAATATTTTCATTAAAATATTACATCACAAGTATATTTTACCTTAACTGTGCCTGAATGAATATATTCTCAGAAATAAATATGGAATGTAATATTTTTAAGGAAATGATGTAACGACACAGTGAAAGTGGATAAATTAGACAAAAACAATGACTTCTTTTCGGCTGCTCAAAAGATTTTTACTTAACGTCAATGGTTTTGCTAAAAACCGTTGTATTACAACAACGTTCTATCTCACTGACTTGAATAAATACAATATTATACCCATATTTCTGAATATTTTCATTAAAATCCATCAAAATGCTTCTTATCATCTGCAGCACCAAACAGCCTCCCAGTCCTCTCCTTGAACAGCATCACATATGGATCAACACCATCATCAGCCATAGGATCATCAATATCTTCATCCTTATTCACGCCTCATTAGCCTCATAATCCCACAACAAGTCAGTTTCTGTTCCATCAAGAGCATTCGAAATTCAACATTTCTAAAAGCATTTCACTCACAATTTCTGGTCTTACTTGCATCCCAGGCCCTCATCCATTCACATAATGTTGCTAGTGATGGAGCTTGATGTTGCCTCCCTTTGTGTATGTCTTATCGCCTTCTATCATCCAGTTGTTTCACTTCACTCTACCGCATCTTTAAATGGTTTGTTTATGAAACATCCAGCGGTTGGACAAGACTTGTTAATCCACCAGAATTACAGCTGTATCAGTGTTTTCTTCCTAATCCCAGCAGTAACATCACTGTCAACAAGATGTGACCAAAACATATCCCACACAAAAAGACTTTTTTCTTTATGCGAGTCCCCCCGGTCTAAAGTCCCAGATTTTTTTAAGCCATATTTATGCCGCCTTCATCCATCCATCCTTTCTCGCACATGGATGATTAAAAAATGTTGTCTGACTTGCAACAGTTGGTAGGGTCAGGTGGTTTTAACGGCACCTGCCAGGACCCGGGTAATCAAATTTATAACAGTGTCTAACCTCAATTACTTGTAGTTTATCTGATGGTAAGTAATATGAAGTAAAAATACCAGTTAAAAGTGAGAGAAATTAAGAGAATAAAACAAGAAAGATGTTTGAGCTTATTTTGGTAGGGCTGGAGGGAGAGAGTACCAGCTGTTTGGTCTTTTTTTGGCGGAGAGTCACGAAATAACCGAGTACTGGTATTTGTTTGTCTTCTGTATTTAAAAATGAATACTTGTAAATTAAAAGTACCGAACATTGTATTATATACAAACTTGTCATATTTCTGGAAAATATGAAGCAAGAAAATAAGAACATATCGTAAACACACTTTAACGTGACGCTTAAAAATTAAAAAGTTGCTTAAGAAGGGCCGATGAAAACACAAAGCTCCGCTGACCAGGGCTCTGTCAGATCAGCTAGATCGCACATCGGTTTTTCAATCGCTTTTCAGTTAAAAAACTGTTACAAATATTGGTGAATTAGATAGAATATTAATATAACAGCTTTTAACTGAAAACCATTCGGTAGCATTACGTAACATCTTTCAACGAAGAAAAGCGAAACACAGTTTCTTGTCAATATTTTATCCCACTTTCCACTATATATAATACGCACGCTATTTCAGCAAAAATATTACATTTCCACATTCTCGTAAATAAATAGTTGTTTTGCCGAAACGTTGATGTATTTCTAATGTAAATTAGAGAAATCATATGATGAAATAAAAGACTTACCAAACCCTTCCCGATGTTCAAGAGATGTTACTGTTTTTTTAATAGTTTTCAGTTGTACACTGTTATATTCGTGATATTCTATTTATACTGTGGCTGATATAATACATCTGTGAAATGTATATTTTTGCTGAAATGACGACATATTGGTGCGGGAAAGTGGATAAGCACCCGGATTTAAAACAATGACTTTTGCTTTTTTCGCTCAAAATATGTCAACGCTGGTTTTCAGTTAAAAAACTATTGTATTACAATAATATTCCCTCCTAATTGACTTGAATAAGTACTTGAATGGAAATATACAATATTTTTGTTGAAACTACTCAGCATTTCACAGTGTAAAGTGTCGTATTAATACATGATAAACAAGCTTTATAGGATGTAGTGTTTTCTGAAGGTTTTGTTTGTTCCTTTACCCTAAAAACTTGGGTCGACCTATAAACGAGGAATATCATAAATTAACATTCTTGGTCAAAAAATAAAATTGACCTATATATACTGAAGGGGGTTATAGACGAGTATATACGGTATTTGCATTTTCCCCACTGAACCAAGGTATTCACATTTGCAAAATTTGCTTTTGTAAGGTTTTCCAGAAACTTAAACCCTGACCATTATGAAGGGAGGGCTTACTCTGTGTGTTTTCTGTTCATAAAGAGGTGTAGCAGCTGAGTGGATACAGTACTGACTCCTGTCTCAAGGGTTGTTGGTCTGTGCTTAGTGCATTCCTAGTCAACCCCGCTGTAAATGGTTACCAAACTTTACAATTGGGGTTGTGAAGACAGCTGAGTGCAGTGCCGGCCACAATGCTTCATTATATATACCAGAGGCTCAGTTAAAACATGTACTATATTCATGCTGTCCTTATTGGACCCACTTTCACTTTTTCATCTAGTTCAAAAATACCTGGCAATTTTCAAGAGGTCCTGGAGCACAATCCGTCATAGGTAGAGGGTGTGTACTGTATTACTTTTTTGTCCAAATAGTTTAGGCTGAAGTGTTGAGTTTTATGAGCTGTGTCATTGCATGTATATATTTATTTGTTGAATGTACCTATTTTTTCTACAGATACATACATGATTATACCGATCATGTTTGGACTGAAGTTTTCTCTCAGTCACAAGGACGATGGTTGCATACTGATTGCTGTGAGAATAAGATAGACTCTCCATTAATGTATGAGAGTGGCTGGGGCAAGAAGCTAACATATGTTATTGCTTTTCCAAAGATGAAGTTGTAGATGTTACTTGGCGATATACCACTAAACAAAAGGAGGTTCTCAAAAGAAGGAAAAAGTAAGTACAGTATAGTATTTGTATTTGACTCTGCAGTTCACCAGTGTCTTTCCTCTTTTTCTGCATATCCCAGTTTCAGCTCATAGATGTAATGAAGCTTACTGTTCAAACTTTTTTTTTCTGATAGATTGATATAATACATGGGACTCAGGCAGTTTTAACTATTAGCTGAGTTTACAGTATGTGTCCCATCTCAGAACTAGACTTCAGTTATTTTGGTACCGTAACCCCCATTAAGGTGGTGGCCATGACAGAAAAGCATCTAGGTGATCATAAGTAAACATGTAGCCTGCTTCATTTCCTGCATGGTTTCATGAGATACTTATATTTTCTACTTATTTATATTTTTCCTTGTGGGGTGTTGGCTGGCTTCCTGTCACTCTAGATCACTGTTGCTTCACTCCTACAGAACATGAGTAAAAGTTTTGCTCCTTGTATACTCAGAGTTTTTGAAGATGCAGTACATTATTCTTTTTTTCTTATATCTTTTCTCTCTCACTTTCTCTATCTCTCTCACTTTCTCTATCTTTCTTTAACTTTCTCTATCTTTTCTTTACTTCCTCTCTCTCATTTATTTATCTAATTAATTAGGCCTGTATGGACAGTACTGTGTTTGAGATTGAAATATTTGATGTGGACATTAGAGGTCATTAAACAAATTTTTCAACAGATGTAGAGAGACTTGGCTGGTATCAATAATAATGGATATTAACCGACAGCGGCAAGCAGCTTTCCCGTGGGCAAAAAGACACTTTTTGGAAGATCGACTTGTGTCAGAAATTGCCCAGTTCTTCACCCCTCATCGTGCTTTGAAATCTGGTTAGAACAGTTTATTTGAGACACAACATCAGTACTTCAGTTGAGTTGGCATTTTTGTGTCTATATCTGTAGTCCTTAACGAGTTCATGCTTGGTGTTGTCGCATCACTCTCTGGCAGGTTTTTTCAAGAATTCACATCTCTTACTCCAAGGAAGCAATGAAAATATTATGGTTTTCTCACAACCAGATCTTACATATTAGACCAGTATCTTGTATCAATTTAGATCATAGTTTTCATTTCCATGCCATCTTTTGTTGTTCTGAGGATGATGTTGGGTAGCTATTATGTTTTTTAACACCTTTATTGCAATACTTTCTAGGGAAGATGTAACTTACATTTAGCTTCTAAGATTATTTCGGTGATTTTATTTCCTTGTAAAACAGGTGAAAATGAGGGACGTTCTTCTGGGTCATTGTCATGGCGTTTAACCAGGGGAGAGACACAGTCTGAGGGCATGTCAAGCTACATTCCAGGTAACAGCAGAAGAAATTGTGAAGAAAGAGTTCATGATGAAGTACTCACCTGCTAGAGATGAGTATTTTAGGGTTACAACAGGAGAAGTACTCAAGGGTTGGCAAGCCGGCATCAAATCAAGCAAAAGTATCATGAGAAAGCATGAAGCTGACTGGAAGATGGTATTCATAGCTAGAAAAGGCAAGTACTGTGTAGGATTTTTGTTTTCTTATTCTGCAGTATTTAACATAGTCAGTATTTTAGATTATGATTCTAAATTATGGATGAGTTGAGTCAACTTTACATGTTTTCATCATCTTATCTTATGTGACTTTAACAAAGAAAATTGCATATATCCCCTTTTCTGTCCTCTTACAGTAATGGTTTATACATAAAATGTCTTTCTAACATTTTAGTTTTTGTCACCTTCTCTATACATCAACTTAGTACAGCACTGTTCCTTGTTGAACTGTAATTCAGTCTCTTTTATACATCATGCATGCCTGAAGGACATTCAGAGTAAAAAGTAGAAGATAAATTGCTTGTGTAGTAAACTTATTTTGTTATTTTTCACAGAAGGAAGCAGTACTGGTGAAATAAGTTGGGTAGTGGACTGGACCCACACACAACTGAAGGCTGAATCAGTGCTGATTGTGTTTCAGCATTTGAGAATGGTGCTGTTTCGTGGCAGCTATGTACTGGAGCAAAGTGCTTCATGGGTAACAAAGGTACCTCAAAAACATTCCTGAAGTTGCAAGACCCATAAATGCGAAGGTTTTTTTAAAGAATGACAATGTTACCGAGGTGAAGTCTGTGTAAACTAAATACAGTCGGCCCTTAACATACGCATGGGTTAGGTAACAGAGATATCCGTGAATGTTAAAATCGTGTACTTTTGCTGCCCCCCCTCTAAAAACCCTACCTATGTCCTTATTTACCGTATATACCTGTGTGTAGTTCGAGTTTTAAGACCAAATTATTTGGCAAAAAATTAGGGTTGACCTCTAAACAGGTAATAGTTTCGTTAGGTTGAAAAATATTTCCCAGTAACTACCAGTAAACATTGGAAGCGGCTGCACGCACCACCAGCTGTGAGTGTGGATACAGTTGCCAGGGCAGATCTTGCGTCATCATAGCAAGCCCAAAGTAGCCAAATGCATGGTATGGTACGCACAGGATGATGTAAAACATAAAGTATTCATTTTTTAAAGTTTATTTATAGAAACTGTACATAAATTTTTGTTCATTACATTTGAAACATCAATCTTTGTTAATTAAATTTGAAACTAAAGAAAACTACGATATCGTATTTCTAAATACAGTGGCCCCTCGGTTAACGAACTCAATCCGTTCCAGAAGGTTGGTTCGTTAACGGCGTTCGTTAACCAAAACCATTGTTTCAATGGGTTTTAGATAATGGTTCAACTTACCGAAAATTTCCTAAATTCAACAAAAATGGTAGAAAAGTTCACTTACTTTGAGGGTGTGTATGTAGAAGGCTCCTGGATGATGATGATGATGATGATGGGATTTAGAATGGGGGTGGAGGAGAAGGAAGAAGGCATTGGGGTGGAAGAGAAGTCATCCCATGGCGCCATTTCACCCATAAAATTTTAGCTCTCTGGTTTAATTCAAGATTATTTCTTTAAATCAATGCTGCACTGCATTATATATTGTCAATATATAAAATATATTTCAAAATGACCAATAATTTGCTTGGAAAACACAGAAAAAAAGCGTTTAGTTGAAGAAGAGTCTCAAGCAAGATGTTACCTCCAGTGAAAACAAAGAGACTGCGCCTGTTTGCTGTATTAAGAGGCTGGATGCCGCGCATTAAACTTGTCACTTTACCTTCAATTTTGTTCAATAATTGTTAAAATGACTAAAAATTGAATATTAAACTTTTAAAATTATTGAATAGTATAAACTTCTTGATATTTACAAAAATAGTAAGAATTTAAGCCCTAGAACCGATTAATGTATTGGCGGACTGATACTAAAGCTGGCTGCCGGTCAGTCTAAAAACATGTTGAGGTCGGTTAAATAGAAGTGGTTTAAGCTTTTTCGTTAACCGAATTGAAGATCCTTATGGAAGGCAGTTCGTTAATCGAAATTACGTTAACCGAGGTGTTCGTTAAACGAGGGGTCACTGTACCTGGTATTTTCATTAAAATATTACATCACAAGTATATTTTACCTTAACTGTAACTGAATGAATATATTCTCAGAAATAAATATGGAAATGTAATATTTTTGCTGAAATGATGTACGTATTACAGTAGAAAGTGGGATAAAATCATGACGAAAACAATGACTTTCGCTTTCTTTCGTTGTTCAAAAGATTTTACCGTGGAACAAACCTGTACTGTACATGTACTAAATGATTACGGTACTTAAATTGTTTTGTCTATTGCAAATATAGATTGTTTATACAGGTATTCAAATAAATCACTATCTTACAAGAATCTCAGCAATGTAAGTTATATTCACCCAGGTCGCTGGTAGCAAATTATGAGAAGAGCTTAGTCACTCTTAAGTAATGATAAATAAACACGTAGGCCTTCAGCGCCAACTGTCACATCTTATCTCAAATAAATAAACAAACACCACACTCTGTCACCTCACCCCCCTGTTCCCCTCCCCCCATGCTCGCTGGCTACCCCTCTCCTTGTGTTCCCAGACAAAAGATTGTTGATAACTTTATTCTTTAAGGTGTTTATTTTACTGTATATAATATCTCAGACTAAAGTCAGGAGATTGTAATTTGCATTGCTGGAATCCGTGCAAGACAGCCAATAATTTGAATATAAACGTCATATATTTTGCTCAAGATATAAAGATGTAGTACATTAGTGTACAGTACTGTGTAGTATATTTTATAATACAGTATAAAGTTTTCAACTGTATTTTTGGGTAGATTTACATAAATTTCTTCATTTATTTTCATCCATTTACATGCACACACTGTACTAAAAGAAACAAATGACCTTAGTGCAAAGCTGCAGTGTACATGTATTTTCTTACGGTACTAAAATTGTTATGTCTAGTGCACATTAGAGCATGTTGCTATTCAAATTAATCAGTCTTACAAGAATCCCAGCAATGTTAATTATATTCTCCCAGGTCATTTCACTGGCATTTTAAAATGGGAGAAGAGTAGTAGGACTGTTAAATAAACACACATAGACCTTCGGCTCAAACTGTCAAACATATCGCCTCAACCAACCCACCCCACCCCTGGCTGGCCTCCCTCCCTCCCTCCTCCCCTCCCTCCCCTCCTCCCTCCTCCCTCCTCCCTCCCTCCCTCCTCCTCCCTCCTCCTCCCTCCCTCCTCCCCCACCATCTGCTCAGCCAGGGGTTTATTTAGGCTTACAGTTTTATCTTATATAATATCTCAGACTAAAGTTGGGGATTATAATTTGCATTGCTGGAATCCTTGCAAGACAGCCAGTAATTTGAATATAAGCGTCATATATTTTGCTCAAGAGATAAAAAGTGTACTTGTAGTGTACAGTACTGGTTTTCAGTTAAAAAACTGTTGTATTACAATATTATTCCCTCCTAATTGACTTGAATAAATATACAATATTTTTGTTGAAACTACCCGTTTCAGTGTAAAGTGTCGTAATAATAAATGGTAAACAATTTGCCTTCGCACTCTGTGTTTCAGGCACGGTGAGCCTCAGTTTATAGGGGCGTGAGAGTGTTTTACTGAAGGTTTTGTTGTTCCAATACCCTCAAAAACTTGGGTCGACCTATAAACAAGGAATATCATAAATTAACGATTTTTGGTAAAAATCAAGTCACTTCCAATGCTGAAATCAATACAAGCGTGGTTACAGCGAGACTGACTGAGTGAGGGGTGGCGTGTGTGTGTGGGTGGTGGCGGTGTGCAGTGCAGCATTAGAATGCGCCTGATTTGAATGTACTTCACTCAAAGTACAGAATATTCCTCCGGCAGGGCAATCCGCGTGTTGCGAATCCGTGTATGCTAAGCCCGCGTATGTGATGTGCCGACTGTATTGCTTATGTTTGAACAAAAATATTTTCTTTCCAGCTTATAAAATCAAGACTCTCATGAGAATGTATAATTACTTTTTGTTTTAATGAATTTTAGATGCAGGCATCCCCCACGTTACAGAAACTTCGGTTGAGGAAATTCGCCCGTACGGAATTTGTAAATTATGACAACTTAATTCGTGATATGGCCCCAGTCTCAAAGGAAATACAGTGGTCCCTCGGTTAATGAGCACAATCCGTTCTAGAAGGTTGCTCGTTAACCGAAAACTCGTTAACCGTAACCATTGTTTCAATGGGTTTTTGGGTAATTGGTTCCAGCTCACCGAAAATTGCCTAAATTCAAAAAAAAAGGTAGAAAGTACACTTACTTTGAGGTGTGTATGTAGAAGGCTCCTGGATGATGATGATGATGATGATGATGATGATGGGAATTAGAATGGGGGTGGAGAAGGGAGAAGAGAAGGAATTGGGGTGGAAGAGAAGTCACCCCATGGCGTCATTTCACCCATAAAATTTTAGTACTCTTGGAGTAATTCAAGATTATTTTCTTTAAATCAACACTGCACTGCATTATATATTGTCAATATGTAAAATAAACTTCAAAATGACCAATGATTTGCTTGCAAACACAGAAAAAAGCATTTAGTTGAAGAGAGTCTCAAGCAAGATGTTACCTCCACTGAAAAGACAGAGAGACTGGTGCCTGTTTGGTGTGTTGACAGGCTGGATGGCGGCTATAAAACTAAGTTCCTTACCTTCAATTTTGTTCAATAATTGTTAAAATGACTAAAAATTTATTAAACTTTTAAAATTATTGAATAGTATAAACTTCTTGATATTTACTAAAATAGTAAGGAATTTAAGCCCTAGAACCGATTACTGTATTGGTGGACTAATACTACAGCTGGTGGACCGCCAAATGCAAGCGAAAACATGTTGAGTCGGCTCGTAAGAAACTCGTTAATTGAGGGATTGCTCATTAACCGAAGTTAAGAATCTTATGGAAGGTAACTTGTTAACCGAGGTGCTTATTAACCGAGGGACCACTGTACAGTAGTTACCTCTGAAGTTTGATAGGTGATGACTCTTGGTGCCACTACAGGATGCATTTAATATATACTTATTTTTACCTACAATAAAACATACTAAGACAAATTACATATCAATGTCGTAGTACATTATACTTGAACAACATTTTAAAAGATCGGAATCACATTGAAATATTACACTGCCGTCAGCGGGGAAATATGAAGTTGTTTGCAGTCATATTTCCCATCTCTGCTGTGCCGTGTAATATTTTAATGTGATTATGGTCTTTTAAAATGTTAGTTTTTGTATAATGTACAGTCTCTCCTTGACTTACAACGGGTTTCCGAACCGACAACCAGGTCATAAGTCAAAAAGGCGAAGATAATACATAGAAAATCTAAAATGGGTGTCTATTTTTCTTCTCAGCACCACAAGAACTCTCACTTCTACGTTTGCCA
This sequence comes from Homarus americanus, assembly GCF_018991925.1. Lineage (NCBI taxonomy): Eukaryota > Metazoa > Arthropoda > Malacostraca > Decapoda > Nephropidae > Homarus > Homarus americanus. The sequence goes on along the minus strand of NW_024735442.1, from coordinate 1,732,079 downwards.
ATAAGGGAATTACAAACTAAAATTTTGTCAGTACATGGCGCGATCACTGAAGTCGGGAATCGAAAATGCGTAATTTGAAAAATATTTTATACGACTGCAGCGGTCGTATGTCTGGGTGGTCATAAGTGGAGGAGTACCTGTAGTATTACTGATATGTAATTTGTCTTAATGCCTTATTGTTGGTAAAAATAAGTACTGTACAGTGAGTTCTGCTATAACGCGTGTTTTGACAACGTGAATTTTAACGCGATTTATGAATTGAGGAACGGTATTTGTGAAACGAACTCGCTTGGTTTCCAACGCGATTCCACTAACAGTTGTTGTGGCTTCAGTTCACGCTCGACATCACATGTTCAATTGAGTTACGTGTTTTGTTTTAGAACAATTGCAGAAATAATGTATGTAATATTTATGTATACAGTATACCTATATATTATAAGTAAATTGTAAAATTTACATAAAAGAGAGAAAATCAAATTACATAGCGCTTACACTCTTCTCTACATCACACACACACAGTGTTTACAGTTCACGCTCGACATCACATATTCAATTGATTTATGTTTTGTTTGTGAAGAATTGCAGAAATAATTTATAACATTTATGTATACAGTAACCACCTTCACAAGGTCCTACAGTACCACTAATTATTTTATACTGAAACTTTACGCTTGGTAAGCTGATTAATGAAGATTACCGTATATTAAAAATAATAAAAATGTATGCAAAACTAGTCTAACATACCGTAATAAACACAGCTATTGTCATCCCCCTCCCCCATTTGCCAGTGACAAGAAAGGAAAGTGACTCATCAGACCGCCTGTGGCTATTTTAGCCGCCTCTGTGTTCGGAGGTGGTCAGTAATTTATTATCTGTATATTTACTGATCATAATATTTCTATCTCTTATAAATAATTCATTTAAAAATTTATTTTTTGCAAAGAATATTCAGTAAATGACTGCATTAATTCTTGGAAACTGCCGATGCGGTAAATTTTAGGCTAGTAAATAATGAACAGAAGTCACGCTATGGATTCGGAGTTTGGTCCTTAACGATCACCATAAATGTAGCCTCCTTTGTCGCTAAACACGAGGAGCAATTCAAAGAAAATATTTGCAGTATATTTATATTACAGTATATTATATATATAAATAAATAAATGTAAATAAATTCAATTTCTTATCATCCTGTGTCATATACAGAAATACTTGAGTCCCTGAGCGAGTACACAAAAGAAAACGACATCCTGGAAGTGGATAGAGAACGGATATCTCTACTGGGGACTAAACGCTTTCATGTTTTGTATATTTAGCATAATATGAATATTATGTAAATTACACTATATATATATAGATATATATATATATACATATATATATATATATATATATATATATATATATATATATATATATATATATATATATATATATATATATATATATATATATATATAAATTGTAAAAATTTAAATAAAAGAGAAAAACTAAATACGTAGCGTTTAAAGTGTTAAAGTGTACTGTACAGTGTTGTGGCTTGGCTCAATGTTTACAGTTCACGTTCTACATCACTTGTTCAATTGATTTATGTGTTTTGTTTGTGAAGAAATACCTGTACAGTATATGTAAATTGTAAAATTTTAAATAAGAGAGAAAAACAAAATAAGTAGCGTTTAAAGTGTACTGTACATTGTGGCTTGGCGCGGGGTTATGCAGTGTTTACAGTTCACGTTCGACATCACATGTTCCATTGGTTTATGTGTTTTGTTTGTGAAGAATTGCAGAAATAATTTATGTAATATTTATGTATACAGTATACCTGTACAGTACTGTATATGTAAAATGTAAAATTTTAAATGAGAGAAAAACAAAATACATAGCGTTTTAGACCCACGCGCTCTGTTTACTCCACACTTTGTTTGAAACACGTGAAGTTTTTAAGTGTCCTCAGTGAATTCTGATTACTGTTTCTCCAATTTTGTGACTATGGAAAAGAAGAATATCTCTGGGAAGCACTCTGGTGATCGCATTTCCGGTGGTGATCGTAAAAGAAAGGCTATAACACTTGAAGAAAAGCTTGATGTTTCATGACTCCTCAGCCTCAACATCACCCTTATCCCCCATAAAGTTATATTCATATTTTTTCAAGGTAAAGTGTAACATTTACTGTATGATTTCATTATTAGATATGAATGTATTTATTTAGACTGTGCTATCCTTTGTGTTAGGCTAACTACGAATTTTTTTTTCGATTTGGAGTAATCTGCACCTAACCCTATTTTCTCCATAAGCCCTGTTATTTCTATTACACGAATTTCTATGACACGATGTTTTACAAGAACACTACTATCGCGTTATAGCAGAACTACCTGTATATATTAAATGCATCGTCCGAAAGTGTGAATTTGCTACCAGAGTTTATCAGTTAATTCATGTACAAATACTTCTGATAAACTTCTTACATGCTTATGTTTGAAATACAGTGACCCCTCGGTTAACGAACTCAATCCGTTCCAGAAGGTCGTTCGTTAACCGAAACCATTGTTTCAATGGGTTTTTGGGTAATTGGTTCCAGCTCACCGAAAATTGCCTAAATTCAACAAAAATGGTAGAAAAGTTCACTTACTTTGAGGTGTGTATGTAGAAGGCTCCTGGATGATGATGATGATGATGGGAATTAGAATGGAGGTGGAGGAGAAAGAAGAAGAGAAGGCATTGGGGTGTAAGAGAAGTCACCCCATGGCACCATTTCACCCATAAAATTTTAGTTCTCTTGGCGTATTTCAAGATTATTTTCTTTAAATCAACACTGCACTGCATTATATATTGTCAATATGTAAAATATATTTCAAAATGACCAATAATTTGCTTGGAAATACAGAAAAAAAGCGTTTAGTTGAAGAGAGTCTCAAGCAAAATGTTACCTCCAGTGAAAACAGAGAGAGACTAATGCCTGTTTGCTGTGTTAAGAGGCTGGATGCCGCTCATTAAACTAGTCACTTTACCTTCAATTATGTTTAATAATTGTTAAAATGACTAAAAAATTGAATATTAAACTTTTAAAATTATTGAATAGTATAAACTTCTTAATATTTACTAAAATAGTAAGGAATTTAAGCCCTAGAACCGATTAATGTATTGGCGGACTGATACTAAAGCTGGTTGCCCGGCCAGTGCAAGCGAAAACATGTTGAGGTCGGTTCGTAAGAAATTCGTTAACCGAATTGAAGATCCTTATGGAAGGCAGTTCGTTTACCGAAATTTCGTTAAACGAGGGGTCACTGTAATGAATGTATGTATCTTTATATAAATTAGCTAAATATCTTTCTCTTCAGAAACGGTCATCCCAACGATTATGAATAAACTAATTTAGAAATACTGTACTGTACATCATTACTTCAGAACGATATCGGACAGGTTTGAAGCTGCCAATCAGCTGTAATTCTTGAGAAGGAGGCAGGGCATCTTTTCTCAGCTGAAAAAAAATGCACTATACGATGTTCAGACTCTTGATGTGTCAGGTCTCCCCTTGATGTTGTCTATTCAATATGAAAGTCTAAGTAAAGGAGTTTTGCTCTCCAAGGTTGTAAAGAATCCTTCATTCCTTTCTTCTGCCACAAAAGCAAAGTTTTGTGCCTTTGCTGCAGGCATCCTTCCAAGATGTTGTAGTGCTTCAAGGCTTTGGGTAATATTTCTGATTCTGGATTGGTGATTTACCATCTCCAAGCAGACTTCTATTCTGGGGGTCCCTTTAAGGAAAGCATATCCTGGGGTAACTGCAGTCTCGGCCTGGCTTATTTCACATGTTGCCTGTTCTGCATTCAGCCATTAGTTATGATTTCTAGGGTCATTTCACCATTTATGTTTAAGTATTCTCAAATACTTGAACTAGCTTTCGTGAAGGAAGAAAAGGCTTTTGTACTTCAGAATTGTCTTTTAGATCTTTAATAAGCATAAATTTAAAGGTGTCAGTGGCTATTTGCTAATTTTCATTTTTCTGTCATCCCATAAGTTTTACTAAGCATGATCAGGATCATGATTAAATACAGGTGTGGGGCCATTTATCTGATATACATGGAACTTGAGGGTTACTGGATAGGTTTTTTCTCCAGAATTTGGAGCGGCAGGCCTAAAAGGTACTAAATGTACAGTAATAAACCCTCTGTAACTGGCTGCAAAACCTTTTGAGATCACTTGATTGACTGCTGAGAGTAGCTTTACCTGTTACTGTAAACTGTAACATATAACTTAAAATTATAGGGATATAAACAGCAATAACAAAGCATGTAAATAGTAATAATGAAAGCATTAAAAGAGTAAAATGATAAAAGTTAGGGTACAAACTGTGTCTCGGTCTCCACTGACACTTGCCTTAGCAATATAGCAGCGTTCCTAGCAACGATACTTTGTGCCACGGACCACCTGACCTCTCAACACAACTTCACAGTGGAAACCCATAGATACTTAAAACTTCATACGGTACCTTTTGACACATTTTTTTTTTTTTTCATTTTGTATTTACTCTATGTACGAGTTGAAAAATAACCCTACAATAATATACAGTATAGTTCACAAGTTGAGAATGGTTGGATTTCCCTGCTGGGCCTAGGAGTTACTTGGTGCTCATTTGAAATCAATCATCCCAAAACATAGCCCATTTTTTGAGCATTCAGGATACTGAGGTGCCAGATGAACAGTCCCATACTTGTACTGTACATTCAAATACAAATATGGTTCAGTATACTATTAATAAAATTTGGTTTCCAGATGGTGTGTTGGAGCTCTCCCAGGGGGACTTACAGCATGAAACAACAAAGCTGGAATTATCAGCAAGACTTTTAGATGGCCAAGGAGAAAATGCCTGGCAACATGCTCAACTCTTTCGTCAAACAGACAGTTCTATTGACCAGTTCCCCTTTCTTATACACATCAAATATAAGTAGATTTTTTTAGAAATATATTTTCTTCAGCTGGACAAAGAGCAAAAACTATTGTGAGATTTTACCAAGTAAAACCAGAATGATATAATAAGAGATGGAGACTGAACCTGTGGTATCTCTACCTTACATCCGTTACTGTAGTGAGACAAGTACTGTAGTATAATACTGTACAATCGGTGAAAGAAGTGATGTCATGCTTTTCAATATGATTCTTTCAAACAGCAGTATCTGGCAACTTTGCAGAAGCCGGGTGAGTGACTGCATGACTGACCATTGTGACCAAGTGACTTGTGGGATGAACTCCGTTGTAGTAAGATGGTATATTTGCAAACTCCAGAGCCAAATTTCTTGCTACCTCAATATTTTCTGGTATTCCCTCATATTTTTGCAGGTAAAAGACTTCAAGACTGGTAGCAAAAGTAAGAGCTGTATCCCAGTCTCATGCTTGAAAGAAGACGATGCGTGCAGGTATAATAAAGGACAGCCAGTCCAATAAGACACAACACAAGCCAATAACACTTCTTGGTGTAGAATATTCTGCAGATGGCTTGTTTCCTTGTTTAGAAGTTGTTTTATTTTTTGAAGAATATAAAAGTGGTTTTTACTCTAAAATAATTATTAGTTGAATAAGGTTTCATTGAAGTTAGCAATTTAACCAAATTTTGCTTTTTTTTATCAGTGCCGAGTGACTGTTGAACAGGAATCTTTAATGTTTTATATTTTATTCTTGGTTGCTAAATAATAATTAATTTTCTTATAATTACTTGGGGAAAAGTATCAAGGCATATTTATTTAAATGTATAGTTCATCTAAAGTTTAGAATTTTGTTTTGTGAATGTTTCCTGCCTTAAGTCATAGTCCATCATGGTGGTGAACATGGAAAAGATTTGTTTCTATATTCATTAAATACATGGCATAAATGTAGTGAGTATGGTTATTATTTCATTTCATACTTTTCAGAGATATTTGTTTCAGCTTAATGCAATTAATGTATACCTTTTCATTTTGACATTCAATTCTAACTCCACAAATTATTCCTGAACGTCCTTGAGCGATAATCTCGCATATCACATTATTTCATTTCAAAATACGGTACAGTAATATACTAAAATTTTAACTACAGACCATAAATTGTTCTAACTATTTTTATGAAAAATTGCTTTAGTATTTTCTAATTATTTTCTGTTACTAGTTCACAAAATTTTGTTCCACCTCGAAAAAATAAAAGCGAAAATGAAGCGAGTCTGGTAGTTGCCAGATACAACTTTCTGATTGAAAATTTCTGGGAATGGTGACATCGTTTATTTGGGTGATTGTTCAATGATTTATAAATATTTTTACAAGTACTCTTCACTTTTTTACGTGGTCACTGGATGTGACGTGAGTGTGAATTTGTTTAGTTTGCCTTTTACTTTATACTATAACTTGACAAGCTAATTCTCATAAGTTACTAGCCCAGATGGTACTAAGTTGGATTAATTGTATACAGGAATCAGAATAACTTAAATTCAAAAAATATATGTTAGGGTTTTACATAAACTGAAAGAACTACAGGTACAGGTACTCCCCGACTTACGACGGAGTTAGGGACCGACATCCAGGTCGTGAGTCGAAATGGTCGTAAGTCGGAAATGAATGTCTCTTTTTCTTCTCAGCACCACAAAACTCTCACTTTTAAGCTTGTCAGCCATTTTAAAGTGAATTACAGATGAAAATTTTGTCTGTGTACTGACTTTGGGACTCAAAAATACATAATTTGACCAAATTTTGGTACGACTGAGGCGGTCGTAAGTCGGGGAGTACCTGTACAGACCCTCAAATCCAGATCTTAATATTTGGAGATTATTGAAGACAGGACATTTTCATCCCTAGGTTAGATTAAATTTCTTCCTCAGGGTGGTACATCTGTTACCTAGTCCTGCTAGTAGATGCATCAAGTTCTGCTGCTGAACTCATTTAAACCACATTTTGGGGTCTAAAAAGACTATCTAATATATTTAAAATAGCATACAAAAGTTCTTTATTTTGTTATTTAAGAAATAAATCCAACATTCATCTGAGTTTGTGCAAGTGTATGGAAGCAAAACTGATGTAGTTTACTGAAAGATCTAGGATAACTGGTAGATGACCCCGGGGAAAAACAAACATAATCCAGGACCCAGGGTACAGGAAATTCCTCAGAACTGGTTCAGTCTTGGTGCCAAGGATACCTCCAGTACATTGGCTCACTGAACATTTCAGTAGTAGTAGCATAACTAGTCTTATATGGCACACCCAAGCACTGTGTATCAAAATAAACCTCACTCTCTGATATACTTGCAGAGGTCAGGTAACACTTATGCTGCTCATGGTTGTCTTGATACAAGTTAACCTTTTTTCCATATTCAGATTTTCAGAGCACAATTGGTTATAAAAATTCAACTACGGATTAAAGTGATACCCTCAGTCTTATTATAAAGCCCCTTTCCCCAATAAGCTGACTTCTTCTCAAACTCTATTGTACCACAAATTGCAGCAAACTGACTTAGATGGGAAACTCAAAATACTGTACAATATAGAGGAAGTGCTATTGCATTTATGGGTTGTAAATTATGATGAGAATTACTTTATCTTTCACACATGGTACTGTATGTTATATTTTGGTTACTCATTTACTCGTGTTTGTTTTTCAGAAGATTAAATAAGTTTTTAGTGTGAAGAAGCAACATCTGCTTAATACTCAGTGACAGCTAATTTATGCATTTTTTATTCCTGTTATTGCTCTCCAAATCCTCTTGAATTTTCCTTATGCCTCTCTATTAATTGTTATTGAGTAATAAATTGTTGCTTAAGTGAATTCTTTTATTTTGGAGCTAAGTTGTATCTTCTTTTGGTAGCACAGTATAAACACAAGTGCAGACCCTAGTACTGTATAGTGTTACCTCTTTGTGCTGAAATAATTGGTGAGTAACCAGTTCAATATTGGGATATTTTTGTTTTAAACTGAATCCGAAAAACTCGTTAATACAGTACTTAAATTTGTTCGACACAATACTGTATATGAAAAAGTTAGGTATTTTTGGTCCAGATAATTGTCACAATACTGTATTTTTTTTTATATATGAAATATAGTTTGGTAGCACTAAATATCATATATAATACATTAAAAAACACAATAACTTATAATTATTGTGCAAAAAATAGTTATACATTACATAAACAGCTCCTTCCCTGGCTGACTGGGTGGTCAGCTGTTCATCTATGCAAACAAGGTATCAGGAATTTAATACGACATAACTCATCTGGGGTTGAGAATGGGACTTTTGGGGGGAAGAAACTTGATTTTTTTTATGATAATGTTTAATAATCCAGCATCAAATGAACTTAAATACTGTAGTATGGGAATTTAGGTAAAATTGCATACTGTCATTTTAAGGGGGTCATGGTAACAGAGAGGGAATTTATCGCTCAGTTCAACCAACAGCCCACCTTCTCCCACACAGAATTTTCTTCCCACTACTGATTTGTTGTGCTTATTTTATAGTTTTATGTTATATAGTATTTTCTTTATTTCTAAGTTATATTAGATATTTGTACTACAGTACGGTACAGTACTGTATTATATTTGAATATTTGAGGAGGGGTTCGGTATACAGTATAGCGAATTCATTTGAAATAAGATAGGTAGTACTGAAATCTGGGGAGCAGTTCAGCATGTAGTTAATTTCAGTACAGTTGGGTCTTCATTTACGTGGTCAATTGAACCCGTGGAGTACCGCGTAAAACGAGAAACGCGTAAATGAAATAACAGAATATATGGGATTAATTGAAATAGAGACTGGGCCGACCCCCAAGCTCCACTTTTTCCGACACAATACGTACCTTGTAGTCAAAATAACATCTTAATTTTATGATGATATGCACACACAATTAATAATTAAGAGAAATATCAATAATATTAGGTTTTTCAACACTTACGTTAGTAGAAAAGATGGCTGGGCACACGGGGATGGGAGGTTGGTTCCGAGGCAGAGGGCAGATTATTGGCCCTCACCTGTATCACTTGTACCACTATCCACTACATAGGCTTGCAGGGCCTCTTTGTCAAACCCCTCAAAGTCCATATCCTCACTATCACTATCACTGACTTGGGCCGGCTGTGGTGGGTGGCGGGTGAAGAACTCAGTAATGTTTTGATGGCTGGGCGACCTTGTGCGCACCCTGCCTGCGCTGCTTCCCGCGTAATTAAAGCATTTCCTTTCTAGCAAGGCACCGCGTAAATGACCAAACGCGTAAACAAAAACCGGGTAAATCCAGACTCGACTGTATACTGTTTAGTAAAGAAGTTTGGTACTGCTTAGATAGGTAATGCTGTATACTTGGCCCATCACATTTTTCACTTCTTGTTTCTTTATTTCTTACGGTCTGTATTTAGTACTGATAATGTAAACTACAACCACACAACACTATGATAATTTTGTATAGGGAGATAGAGCATATAAAAATACATCAGTGTTTTCGTCTCGAAATTGTTATTTTTCCAGTCAAAGGTATCCCTCACTACACAAATTTTTGTACACCTCTTTCTCTATATACAAAAGCTATGGTCCCTTAAGGTAATGTACCAAATTTATATTTATTTAATTTTCTTAATGTATTAGGTACTAAATTACAGTAATTGGGTACTAAATTACATTAATTAGGTACTAAACGACATAAATTAGGTACTAATTTACAGTAGGTAGGTTTTTCTGTTGCTTGTGAATGCATTTCATTTTTTTTCTTGTCATTGGGGACCAAATACTGTATTTTCCTCTATGTTGTATCAATCGATATAAGAATATTCACTTAGCGATTGGTTTTCAAAAAACTTAAGACATTCATATAGCGAGGGATGCCTGCATTTTTATTTTCAATTTCAATTAAAAAAGTACAATTTGGAGGGTTTTATATTCACACTAACAAGTTTGTGGGTTATACTTTTAACTTCTTACTCACTCACTTATATGTCCAGCCAAACAGCAGAAATCTCGGTGTCACGTTATACTCCTGTACATGCTCAAGCTTTGAATTGGGATTTGTCAGTTGCAAACCATTCAACACGTTTTTGTAAATAACACCACTGTAATTGACATTTACAAGACCTATGATGTTCTGCAAACTTAAGTAAAGTGTCCAAAGTGTGGTGCAGACTGCCATTATCGTGAATATAAACACATCTAGTTTTTCATGAAACGGTGAATTTTTACCCCACAATTTGTCTCTATAGTATTTTAAAGTCCTGGAAATTTTTTAGCCTAAATAGAGGTCCTTATATACATGCTGAACTGTAAACCTGCATAATTTATATACTGTACCTACTGTACATGACAATTTAATTTATTAAATATTATTATTATTATTATTATTATCATTATCATTATCATTACAATATAGAATAATGTAGCCTGATCTTCAAACATTTTCCACTGTAGTAATCTGATCTTAAAACCTATAGTATAATTTCTAGCAACACATTGGTATTTGTGTGGTTTTGAAGCTCTACTGCACTTTATTTTAAAAACGTTGGTCATTAATAAATTGTGGTGGTGGCGGCTCTTGTTCCATGCTCTAGTTGGTAATTTTCAGCTGTGTTGCCCCCCACATGTGCAACATCTGTGAACGAACCTGCCGGTCCCGTATCAGCCTCTTTAGTCACCTCAGAATTCGCCAACCTAGGTGACATCCTTAATAACTCATACCATTGTATCATAGCTGGATGATCGTCATACTTGATTCTGAGTGACAGCAAAGTAGTACCTGTAGTAGTGTTGCAGTTAAATTTCCCAAAGTTTTATTGTAACATCTGTAACAAAAAAAATTACATTTACTATAAAGAAATTGGGGAGTTTAGGTTAGGTTGGGTAAGCATTAGGGTGTTTAATCAAAAGGTGAAATAAGCTGGGGTGTCTAATCTCCATGTTACCCATTCTTTCATCTGAGGTTCTAACTATGGCCAGTAATGAAATGGTCAATGAGATGGTGACAAATTTCACAAGTGGAGCAAATTAGCCAAGTGACATACACAGCCAACAGAGGGCAATTTCAAGGGTGGATCCAGGGGGGTCCAGACCCCCATTTTCATCAGAAAATTCCAATACTTTTTCTTTAATTCGGTATTGGCCTCAATATCTCCTAATTTCAAGTGCACAAGGCTTCAAAATGATGATGATATTGGTCAGATTTCATAAATTTTCTGGGAGGGACTTACGCCCCCCCCCCCACATCACCACCACCAAAAAAAAAACACCCACCCACCCACAATTTTTGGATTCCTGGATTTGCCCCTAAATTTACATATTGAAATAAATACTGCAGAGAGGTGAAGGTGAGACGTGGTTAGGTTAGCTTTATCCTGATTTTCTGTATGAGCACCATTAGGTTTGAAAACTTTAAAAAGTAACCCAATAATACTTTAGAAGAGCAACTCCTGGTGTTAATCATCTGCTCCAGGATTACCGTACTAACAAGTAATTTATAATCGAAGGATAGGTTAAAAAGAATTTTTTTTTACAATATTGTCGCTTAGAATTTATTACTCGGTATCATCCAAACATATCCAGAAAATTTGGTGCAATTCTATAAAGTCCTTCTGATGCTAACCGTTTCTTCCACCTTTACCACAGTTTCCTACAATCAACATTACACCATCAGTTTCAGTATTCATGTTTTCGTTTATTTCCAGAAGACAAATTAAAATAATGATGACCGAGATATCTTGCTCGTGGCCAACACATAAGAGGCCAAATTACCCATAAAAGAACATCACTGCTTTATTAAACTATTTGAGTTACTGGTACATATCTGCATCAGCTATTTTTCTATTACAGTACTAATAATGTTATAATTTAGGTGACCAGATGTCCAGATTTTGGCAGGACAGTCCCGATTTTTCAACAAGCATCCCACGTTCTGACAGTGTCTCGATAACGTCCCGCATTTCCAGAATTTGTCCCTAAGTGTCCTGCTTCATTAACGAAAGATTAAATTTTAACACAATAAATTTTAACGTTTTTGAGAGGGGGAGAGAGGTTGGCAGTAGCATAAAAAGTAAGGTTTGGCTGTAACAATTGTTACAAATGTAATTGCACCATTTGCTCATTGTGTAACAATATTAACTGATGCAAGCAACCATGGGAGCACCAAAATCTTCCCTATACCGAATCACTTTCTGCCCTATGAAAGTGTTGAAGTAATACTGTACTCACTGACTGACAGTCTCAGCCCGGAGAATCCTCTGAACTATTTAACATATCAAACAACATGATCTTGGCAAGAAATTATTTGCTTTCTGATGTGATAATACAAACTGTAATTTTAGTGGACCTTAAAGAAAAGAAGTTAATAACATTTTAAGGAAACTTAATACTCCTGTACTTAGGCAGAGAATTGATTGGCATTGGTTGTTGTGCCCACTTTTTACATAATACTATGCAGATTGCCTGCGACTGTTTGCCAATTGATGTGGAAACAGTTGTTGTTAAGATATATTCATATTTCTTCTTGTACAATATACAGTAAGAGTAGAAGACTAGAAGGACTTCTGCAATTTTGTGGGAATTGAATGTAAACAGCTACTGGGGTAGAGTAAAACAAAATGGTTAGCACTAATGCCTGCTGTTGAGAGAATTCTTAGTGTTTCCTGGCTTAAAGCCGTATTTTCTCGGTCAAAGCAAGTGTCCTGTTGTGCTAAGATTTTTTTTTTTTTTAGAACCATTATGCAGAACTTTGGCTCAACTTTGTGCATAGTCAGTCAGCCACCTTCCATCAAGTCATCTCAGAGATTGAAGGGGAAGATACAACAGCATTAGAAGTTATGATCGCAATCAATGATCTGAAGCAAAATCTGCAATCCAAGAAAGACAATGTATTTTTGCCACATTCATTGGAGGTTCTAGCAAACAAACTTGAAGAAGGTGGATTAACCGACTCATCTGCCCTGAAGAAAACAGTTACAGATTTTTATGACACATGTGTTCAGTATTTAGGCCAGTCGTCAGGTCACTTGCAAGACTTTGCACATATGCAGTGGGCCTCAATAAAGCAATTACCAATATGGCAAGACGTTGAGAAAACAATGGATTTTGACGCAGAAAAGAAATTCCATGATTAAAAATTTTATACCGAGTTATTTGACGAGTTTTGCCGTGTTACACGTTATATCTGAGGAAAAAGTGTCTAGAGTGTATGTAGCTAAGTTACGTACAGACCAGTGCTGGGTAGAAATGCTCACTCACTTGAAGGACAAAGATACTATCCACCAGCACATGTTAAAATTGGTTCAATTCATTCTGTCTTCTTGGAACAAATTCTACTACCCAACGTGTTTTCTCTCAAATGAACAAACTGTGGACATTTGAAAAATCACAACTAAAGGTCCCAATCCTCAAAGACTTACCAGTCATGAAAGTTAACTTCAAGCAAACCTGTATGGAATTCTACAATATGTAAAAATAAACTCCTGAGATGTTAAAACAAATCTTATCCGGTGAAAAGTACAGTACGAGCATTAGTAGGTAAGTAGGCAAATACCCTTGTTATGTACAATTGTTTTGGTTTTGGGTCAAGTATAACTATAATCTGTGTTGGTGTATTGATTGTAGGGTTTTTCTTTCATAATTTTTTTTATGTCCCGCTTTTAGCTCCAAGAAATATGGCCACTTTAGTTATAATTATCATATCTAATAATTTTGTCATGAGTTTGTTTACAAACGTTTGGGTCTGACACTGTTGTGGGGTTTTGTGATATTGGTTTGCACTCAGGATGGAATGGAGAAAGGAAACTCACAATGCGCTCTCTGTATACATATTGGATGTACAATGCAGCTTGGTGGCTGGTGCTGGGAGGAGGCAGCGTGAGTAGGGAGAGCTGATTGGTGAGGGTGCTCAGAGGAGGTGTTGCTTGCTGCGGCTGTAGCTAGAAGAAGGGCAGGTCATGGCCAGGTGAGGTCTTATATAGCGGGGGTAGGTGTGGCTTGATTGTAGACCTCTGCTTTGTTCGGCGTCGCTGATTACCTGACCTTGACCACGAGGCGTACGCTGGGGAATTCGCGGGGGGTCGGCTAGTCAGCGACACGGCGTTTATCGGGGAGGAATCCACTACACCGTCAATAAACAGGGTTAATGGCGTTTATATTTTGATAAATTACTTATAATCACCTAAAAATATATCTAACCGAGTCACATAGTACTGTATATCCGTGTTAGAAATGTTAATGGGTGTTGGTGGTAAATTATGCATCTCTCACAATGATGATCCTGGGTTCGAATCCCAGCTCGAGACACGTGGGGGAGGTATATCCAGTGACACTAGCAATTACAACATCGCAATGTAGTTTGCTCTCAGACTTCTCAAATGGACCTCGGACATGCCGTACAATATTGTTAGCAGTTTGTAAATTTGAATGCCGTAAGTCGGTTACAAGTTCGCCACGTTTTAAGATTTCATCAGTGACAAGGCAATAAATGTACAGACAGTGAAAAGACTGCAAAGTTACGGACAATGCCAAGATCACAATTATGGATAGTGTTAAGACTGTGCAGTTAGAATATTGTTAAGAATGGCTATAGTCATGGAAAGTGCCAAAACTGTGCATGTACAGACATTGTCAAGAATGAGTGCTTCGGGATATGGTTAAAATGGGCATTCGGGAAGTGTCAAGACTGCGCAAATGCACTTTTTTGTCATCAAGATTTTGCATATACAGACAATGTCATTATGTCAGGACAGCGTAGGTGTGACAGAAAGTGGCAGGAGGAGTGTTGCATTGCCTAGTTTAGTGCAGATTATTTTTTGAACCTGATCCCCATTTCCCAGCGTAGTGGTGCATGACTTTTTTTTTGTAGTGACAAGCCACAACCCGGGCCACTTAACAGCAAGTAGACTACAATGTACATTTATGTGCTTCAATGAATGAGATCACTCCCACATGAAAACAGATAAATAAATAAATAAATAAATAAAGGAATAAATCGAAAATAAGAACAACAAAGAAATGAAAAGAATCGAGAGCGATTTTATATTTTTACAAAGACTTTATTAAAATTGAAGGTTAAGGTAGAGTACTCTTCATAATCCGTTAGTTTTATTACAGATTAATTAACTCAATACAGACACTTATAATTATTGCTCGTAGTGTAGTGGATACCTCCCCTACAAACGCTGTTTGTTGCGGAGTACCCGACCCTGCGAATTCCCCAGTGTATGCCTTGTGGTCTAGGTCAACCAGCGCCGCCTTACATGACGGAGGTCAACTATTAAGCCACGCCTACCTCCGCTATATAAGACCTGACCTCGTGGTGACCGCCCTCTTTCTACCTACACCAACCAGCAAGCAACACCTCCTCCTGCCTGGCGGCCCTCGCTCCCGCCGGCGAGCATGGCGACCCACAAGCTGGTCCTCCTCTGAGCATCCTCACCAACCAGCTCTCTCTACATCACGCTTGTAACCACGCTGCCACTTCCCAGCACCAAGCTGCACTGTACATCCAATACAATATGTATACAGAGAGCACATTGTGAGTTTCCTTTCTCCATCCCATCCTGAGTGTAAACCAAACATCACATAACCCCACAAATGGTGACCCCAGAGTGATGCACTCACAGGATGGAGGAGAAAGAACAAACATTTCGTACCCCACAAATGGTGACCCCCGGAGATTTGCACTCACACAGGATGGAGGAGAAACCAATCACTCTCCCAGTCTTCAAGCAACATGGAAGACTGGCTTATCCACACAGAAGCAGCTCTCATCGGCTCTACAACTACTGTCTCTACACCGCAGGTTAGACACCCTAGAGCAGCTCTGCGACTCTAAGCAGACAGCCGCTCCTCTTCCTGCCCCAAGCACCACGTCCTACCGACCCCATCCTGAGTGTGAACCCAAATATCACGTACCCTACAGTAGTACAGGGCCGTATTCCCAGTCGTCATGCCAGACGGGTGGCGTAACGTCTGGGAATGGCTTACAGACAGAACATGCAGTGATGCTACCATTTGCTGGTAATGCTGTTTTTCAGTGGAGGAAATTAAGTGGATTTAGAATATATCCGAGATTTCTTATAAATATTAGCTAGATTTACGGAGGAGTCATTGCTTACTGTTTGGTTTACTCCAAAATCTTTATTGTTGTGACGGATGTGATCTCTCCTGAGCATCGTTTGCCGTCTTTTATAAAATAAAATTTAAATTACGCCGATCCACCATGGATGCAAGTTTTAGTTTCTGCTGCATATCATACACAAGGTGAGACCAATATTATAGGTACACCAGGTGTAAAACATACTATAGACTGGCGGCATGATAGTTTATTTTGAATGTGATTTAATGTCGAAATACTGAAATCCCGGTGATGTTATTCGTTAAGGCCGTGCGGGTTTAATATAAAATTGTTTACATAGGATGCGTTGGTTCATAATAGATTATTTATAAAGAGATGGATGGTGTATATTAGGCTGTTTATAAAAGGGTCGGTTGCGGTTTGACGCTGCAACATGTTCTCCAGGGAACCATGTGTAGATAACGAGTTATTTATCACAGTACGGACATGCAGGAAGTAATGGTCCTGTACAAGACGATGTGCATTGGAAACTAATGACCTAGCACAGAATGCGGAAATAGGGAATTAGACAGATAAAAAGAGATATGAAGGAGATATGGAGCGGCGATTGGTGAACGACAGTAGCAACAAAACACAACAGGACCGAGGACTGGGGGTAACTTGTATGTAAATCCGGTTGTCCAAAGAAAAAATAGAGAACGATGCAATGTGAAATTATTGTGACAGTGAACGAAAGAGCCGCAACAACAGTGGGAGAAGAACACCAAAATTGGGGTTTGGAGAGAGAGGTGGGCGGGGTTAAAGAGGGGCTATGCGCGCGCACATTGCCACTGGGAGGAGCCAAAATCTGAGGGGCGGATGGCGGGGCCCGGGGCGAACCCCAACCAGCTGCAACGTGCCCCTCAGATTTCGTTGAGATTTCATATTTTCGGAATTTAACGTTCGAAAAAGATGTTTGCTTTTCATATTAATAGTAATAATAAGATTATGCAATTTTTCAAAATATTGTGTTTTTTAGTACATCGAAAGTTAGGTTTGGAGGTGCGACAATGAAATCTCAACAGTAAACTTTTTTTTTCTGATTCCTTACTCAGACACGGACGTTGTGCTCGAGGCGTTTATGGCAAGGGTGGGAGGGCTGGCTAAAGGGGGATGGGTGGGGATGAAGGTGGCATGGGAGGGAGTACTAGGAGGGGGAGGGGGTGATGGGTGGGAAAGTGGGTGGTAGCAGCAAGAAAATATCATATGGGCTGGTTCATTCCCTTACCAGCATCCACGTCGAAGGGAACTTCAGTCCCTTATCAGTGTCGTGCTTTACTGTAACAGTGATTGTGGAGTAATTAGAGAAAAGTAGTATATTATGAACAGTACCATATCCTCTGTGAACTGTACTTTTCCTCCTGAGATTTCCAGAAATTTGTTCTCAGACTCCTCATATGGACCTCGGACAATGCCGTCCAGCAGTGCGCGTAAATAGTGGCTGGAAACACAACGGCAGTAATATACGAGCAGCAAGTAATTGAAAATACGCCAAATTTGTAATGAAATTAAACGATATGTTAAACCGAAGTGAGAAAACACTTGAACTCTCGGCTGATCAACAACATTTTCCATTTATAATCGTAATGAGACACAAGAAATTGTTGACTCCACCTGGAACTGAAAAGCAGAACACACTAACGAAGGCCACAATGTGCAACTTAACACTTATCCATTCTTCAAGAGCCTCTACCCGTAGACTCTGGACGGGACGAGAAATAAAATAGTGAGGTGTGAGAGGCTGAAGTATCACTTTCGCTCAACAAAAGTCAAAATCTAGACAGAACTCCCTTCTAGGATTTCGGTAACAATTAAGTATTGCTGCCACCGCGACCCTAAAATTAGATACGCGGAAAGGTTTCTCTTGGGTGGCACCTGTAGCCGGGACTGAACCACACTCATCATTATTATACCACACACATCACCTCTCATCACCATTGCACCACACACTCATCACCATTGCACCACACACACATCACCTCTCATCACCATTGCACCACACACTCATCACCTCTCATCACCATTTTACCACACATTCATCACCATTGCACCACACACATCACCTCTCATCACCATTGCACCACAAATTCATCATTCATCATCATTGCACGACACACATCACCTCTCATCACCATTGCACCACACACATCACCTCTCATCACCATTGCACCACACACATCACCTCTCATCACCATTGCACCACACACATCACCTCTCATCACCATTGCACCACATATTCATCATTCATCACCACTGTACCACACATTCATCACCATTGCACCAGACACACACACACACATCACCTCGCATCACCATTGCACCACATATTCATCATTCATCACCACACACACACACACATCATTCATCACCATTGCACCACACACACACACACGTCACCATTGTGCCAGACACCCATGAACATGATGATTATTATAAGATACAAATCATGAAGCATTGTATCAGTTCATCTTAGCTAATTGTTCTCTTTCTTGGTTAGATAAACCGACCTTCACGACCATCAACAACGTATCTTTCACCTGTAACATAATTATTTCTTCTTATTTATCACTGTAACTCCACATTATTTATACCATTATTACTCAGGCATCAAATTGTTTATTCCAGTAAGTGTCGCCCCTTAGATACAATGCCGGAAACCAATTCATGTAACACACACACACACACACACACAGAGCAACCTGTGCTTCTGTAAAATGTTATCCATGTCAGGGCGTCCATCCCTGTTAGCCAACTCCAGTTTGTTGCTTTATGTTCCAGTTTTCTATAAACTTCCGTGCCCGAGTAATGTTGCATATAACACTCAGTTTGGGTTTAATATTTAAGTAATCCCTGTGAATTATACTATAGATGGATGACAGTGTCATACTAGTTTGCAATGCATTTACAAACAGAACTTAATTTGACGCGATAGGTGTCACAATCATATAATTAAACCACACAGAAGTTTGTTAATATGATCAGGTACCCACACTCAGTACTTGAGCTTACAGAACTTGTCTCTGAATTAAATCCTTACTGTACAGTAAGTCATACTACTGAACTGTTTTTCTTAATTACACCTTTCTTTACTTGATCACCTTTTAATTGTACTTTTAAGTAATTTACATAAATATATAAATGTTCTTCGTTTTGTAATTACACTTAAGATACAACTTAATTCTAAAACCTTTGAATACACTTAATAGTTACCCTTGAGTTATACTTGCTGATACTCCATTGGTTGTGCTTTCTAGTTATACAGCTTCACTTTTTCACCGTAGTGATGATAAGAAATGACAATGTAATTATTTACCGTTACTTAATCCTCGTAGTTTCGTCTGCATATATAATTTAATCTTACTACTGAATTATAATTTGTCATTAACTAAATTCCTTCCTCTTTACATGTGGCTATGAGAACCTTAAGTTGCAAATCAAGTAATGTATTTTAATTTACAGTATATTATTCAGTTGCAGCGCTTAATAACTCTTCACCGGCCTTCATGCTCATTAACAGTGAAATAATTACAAGGCTTCTCACTCCCTCTGGATTATGATATATACAGTAGCCTGTGTTTATAAAGATAACATTTTGTTATTAGAATGCAACTTCAAACCACTAATAGATATTAAATTAGCCAACAAAGACATAAATCATAAATAATAATAACACACTTTTCACTTAAGAGATAAGCATAAAATTACCCCTTTACTAAATGGAAGCATGCCACTTCAAGAATGTTTTTCTTAGCTATATCTCCTGGACGAACTTCCGTCTTACTGGTACTATGTGAAGACCAACCTACCAACAGCTGTCTCTTCGCTGCTCTTCTTCCTGTCTCTCACCTTAATCCGAATTGTTTAGGGGTCATACCAAGGGTTCAAAGTCGGCACGAGTCTGTTTTTGGGTGTTGTGTGCGTGTGTATATGTGTAAAGATGTTTATAGTTTATGGGCCTAAAACTTGATGTCCTGCCAACTCTGAGTGCCCAAACTTGAACATTCACAAGAATTCAGGTGTGTTGGGGATATACAGTATATCTGTATATCTTCTCAATACACTTGCATTTTTGTACGAGTTATAAGCTCAAGTGTTGCACAGTAGGCAGGGCATTGGCATTTAGGCCCATATACGTATACACTATACTGTATGTGTTTTTTTTCATATATTCAGTTTCTTAAAACATTACCTTGCCGATTTTGAGCACCTGATATGGCCCCTTAAAGATTCATAGTTATAAATACCCCTTGCCACTGGGAATTCGAGAACATTTAAAGGCGGCGTCACACTAGCATTTTCCGTCAACTTTACCGTTTTCTGTGATTTTTTCCAGCGAGTTGTCAATCTTTCTAGTCTAGAGCGTCTTGTCCAAACGAAACGCGTCGTTTTCGCCTGATTAGTTTGTGGTAATTTCCGTGGTCAAGTCAAATTCTATACTCGATAATGAGGATTTGTATATTGAATAAATATCGAGCCACGTAAAATAACTAATTTAATTGGAAAATTAATCAGCATTGCATTTTTAACAAATTGTTTAAGTGTATTTTTTTTCTCGTAAATACATCTGATATGTTTGTTTGCATTGAGCAGTCTGTTTACAATTGACGTACTCGGAAAGACTAGCACGCTAGTACTCTGTGCGTGTGTGACCGGGTGCGCTCAAAAAAATTAAATCCTTAGAAAATTTATGCAAGAAAATGACGGAAAAAGTGCTAGTGTGGCGCCGCCTCACAGGTATGATTGGCTGACTTAACATACAGTACGGCACGAAAAGGGTGGCCAAAATGTCGTTAAAATTACATTTAGACTGTGGTAAGTAAAATTGCTCTCTCCTTCCCAGTAACGAGGAAAAAATACTGTATGTACGAATCTTTGAAACATATATTGTGATTCATATGATATATTTAGGCTCGTACCCGAACTAATATCTCGCTCGCCCGTATTTTCTTGTACTATAAAACTTTTATAAGTATGAATGTTTGTATTCAACATCTAATAAGACGTTTTTGACGATTGTGTATTTGTGTCCTAATTACATCTCTGTTTCTACACTTTCAGGCAGAGAGTTCTATCTCATAATTTTTCACTGTCGTTGGACTAGTGTATTACTAACCTTGTTAGTGTATTACTAACCTTGTTACGCGCTAAAAGAACAAATGCCTACCTACTTTTTTCATATTTTTTATCGCTTCAAAGACTAATGACCTTTACCAATTAGTTTATACTCAACTCTGTCTCATTTACTAATTAATTATGCGAAAATAATCCAGTTATCTGTGCTGTATACAGCACTTTTATCTCGAATATCGAACCTCTTGACTGGTTGTTGTCTGATCATCTCATCTCATCATAACCTGTACCATATTTTGCAGTTTTAAATATTTATTGCTGTTGACATATTTTCTTTACCTTCAAATTTGGCGCTTTCGCTGTCCATTTTTGGTGGGACTAGCATTATGGAATATCTCTTTATTTTTTCCATGTCAGTTGGCCTTTCCTTTCTCCGTGCTATATTTAACCTCAAACTGTATACAATACCAGTTTGGTTTACCTCTTGGCACTTTTATATCTACCTGTGTCTAGGTTAGCATCCAACACCACCAGCAACAACGGATGCTCTTCTGTCTCACAGTATTATAATTTCTAGTTTGATTAATTGTAGGTACACGAGTTATAGAGCCTAATTCCTGCTTCAATTATCTGTTAAGTTCTTATGAATCATAATTTAAAGCCAACAACGTTTCTTAACACATAAATGATACAGCTTTTCTCAGTAAGGATAATAGTTATATTACAACTAAGCCTCTTGCTGTTAAGCAATTGAAAATGAAGAAACTTAGACAAGGAACTCGGAATAGGCGTCAGTGGGACCCAGATAGCCTCGCCCATATACTCGGCAATGTCTAGGTCGAGGCGGGCTCCTGGCAGGCCGTCACCCTTGAATCATAAATTTAAAAACTGTAAATAAGTCATCGAGATCAATACAGCTTAGGAGAAGGGGCTTTTATCAGTGTGTCTCACTGGGTGTGTTTAATAGCCATTACTTCATTTACACTGTGAACGACATTACATATTTATATGTTCTGTCATTTCCAGTTTTATAATTTCCAAATCTAAAGATTTTTGTAGAGGTTATATATATATATATATATATATATATATATATATATATATATATATATATATATATATATATATATATAAAGATACATCAGTAGGGCATGAATCTGATCTCAACTAGCTAAGTTTAAGAACACCCATTTTCAGTAAATGTGTATCTGTCCAACTTCCAGCGTCCAACCACAGGAACAAGATCAGACGCACGAGTGTTTGTATTGTAACTGCAAAACTCACACTATGAACCATAGTTGAAAAAAAAATCTCCCTTGGCGTCACATCTACATCAGGCTCGTAGTATCAGACCTGCATGTGTATAATAGTGAGGTCTGTCAACTTGTTGTCCAATTGTAAGACATACAGACATGAAATCAAACAAGGTACGTCGACCCTTCTTAGAAGCCTTTCTTTATGTTTGCCTCGTGCTGCTGTATTTAAAGCTTGACTTTCATTTCTCGGCTCTTGCACAATAGTTGCAAATTTATGATTATTAAATTCTCTATCTTTCTTTCTCTGGATAATTTCTTTATGTTCCACGGCTGTTCCGTATATAATAGATTCACTTGGTAGTTATTTTCACGACCTTTGTTTTCTATGTAGTTTGTATACCTTTTATTCGTTGTTTCTCTGTTACTCGCACTCGACATATTTGTCAGAAAATTTTGATTTAGTGTTATTTATGTTTTGTTGTATGGTTTCTCGTAGTTATCAGCAACGTATTTCTTACATTCGATGGCTGACTGATTCCTCATCCATCACAGTTTGCCTTCACTCGATGGCTGTCACTAATGCACTATCATTAGCCTCTCACGCGCTGGTTTTCCCTCTATGCTGAACAATTGTAAACAGTATTCCTCGTTCAATTATTCTTTTCTGACCTGTCGCACAACGTTTTAGTTGATAGCTATCTTTACTTTCTGGACTGTAGTAAGTTACAGTACATACTATAGTTCATTGGCGCCTTTATGCATCCTGAACTATCGCCCATCTGCTGTGTTCTACTGCTGCCTCTACCTTTCTAACTGTCTCAAATCTATATTATTCAGTGGCTGACTTCTTCGTGAGCTGCAATACATTTTTATTTCTTGTTTTTTTTGTTACAGAACTATGGTACATAATTTCTATTCATAGGCTGCCTTTACCTTATGAATAATTGAACACTTATTTCTTTCATTCATTGGTTGCCTTTTATTTTTCAATAAAATCATATTTGGTTAATTCAGTTTTTCAATGGCTGCCTTTTAACGCATTTTTGATATGCATTTGTGTGATTGATTGCTGTCGCTGCAGCATGCCAGCAGCAGTACATTTATCATATATATATATATATGTATATTGCAGTATATTTTTGCCACTATAAAGCTATGATGATTTACTTTGGCTCACAATAGCGTATTGCAGAGGGTAGCAACATTGTGTTTTAATTATTCAGAAGTATTTGTTTGATATCAGAGGATTATGTCAGTTATGCAGTGTGTTGGTGTTTTTATGGTGTCTCATTGATCCGTGTGGTGTAAGATTATATCATACAACAAAAGTATTATGCATTTATCTTGTTTTTATACAGGAAGTGTTTCATGCGCACCATAGCGTAAGCTCTTCTAGGGAGCAGCACGATAAAGGACATAAGACGTGGTATTATTTTTACCAAATACCTTGAAACTAGTCTTTCTGAAAAGAATTCTCAATACTCTGTTGTAAAGTCTAAGAGCTAGCAGGAATTATTGTCAGAACACACCCTCTGAATAGCAAGTGCCTGGCAGCCAACCTCAAGCCTGGCCTGGCCACGTCTTTCGTTAATAATATGATGATGGCCAGGTGGCGGTCCTTGAGAACACCTGGTGAGCAGCTCTTTTTGGATAACTTAAAACTAATGAAAATATTTTTGTATGATTAAGATGCTCAACAGTTTATGCATGTTTTAACGCCTAATAATTGTCATCCAATCACCAGGCAATAATTGTCATAAACTATAGGCTATGGAGTTGTTGCTGAAGTTCATGATGACTCGTTCAGTGCTTAACAGTCATGTGCACTAAAGATTTTAATAAATATTTTCTAAAGGTCTTCGTCCGATTTGTGCACCCAACGGATCTGATAAATTACTTGGTTTGATGCCGGACGCATTGTTTGTCACCATTGTAATGTTCTCGTCGTGTTTTATGTAAGTGCTTCAAGTGTGCTTGTTATTTGCACCATTTAGATATCATGGTCTTAGGTGTCCTTATATTCGAGTACATTTTTTTTATTTTTTTTTTGGGGGGGCACTCCCCTACATCCTTGTGTAAGGTGAAACGCAGAAGCGTTTACAGCGCCCAACAGGGAAGCATGCTAAGTTCATGCTTGCCTTTATGTCTCACGAGTTAAAGGCGTAGAAGCCTGAAGAGTCAAGGCCGTAGAAGCCTGAAGAGTCAGTGGTTTATGTCTTCAAGTTATTGGAAGCTCCAACAACTCCCTGAATACGAATTCGCAACTTTCGACTCACAACAGGTACCTACTTTACTGCTAGGTGAACAGGGACTAATGGGGGCTAGGAAGTACAGTAAGTCCAAACAACTTCCACCGGCCCGGGAATCGAACCCGTGACATCTCGCTTGCGAGGCAAGAAAGGTACCGCTTCTATCACCGGTCCCCCATTCCAGTATATTGTGTTAAATTCATTAATTTAAATCATCCCTAAAATTCCTTATTTTCTCTTTCTCTTTTACACTCAGTACGGTTTCTGTTTCGTTATGCAACTGTTTTAGACATCACAAATAAACTGTTTATTTCCTTGTCATTATTTTAGATAATATTTACAAGTGATTCTTTTTTTCCGCATGAACTACCAGCTGTCAGTTAACAGCTGTTGCTTTCCCTATTTTTTCTCCAGCCTCGCAAATTCTCACAATTAATTGCAAACTCTTTAAATATCATCCATAACTACAGTTCTCATTTTTTTCTTTTAATTCCCTCTAGATTCATTACCTCTGTGACACTTACTGTAACCTTACGTGTTCATCCTTACTCCATAATGTCGTAAATTGGACTTTGCATTTTTTTTTAAATCTGGTTTGGTTTCTTTTTTGTGATCTTGTTTATCAGCATAATAAATTTTTCAGTAGATTAAAAATTCAAAATTCACATCAGCTTTTGTGCAAACTTGCTTTCCGTTTTTTCCACATTTGTGAGAGTCAGAGTGAAGGGTCTGGCAGGCCTGTTGGTCGACGTGTTACGATCCACTGCCAGAATATAATTAGATCCCAGCGAGGTATTTGATGCTGGGGAGGCTATCATGAATGTAAGGACTCTGAACACGGCGGCTCACTTGTTAATAACTATCCAGGGGAGTTGCCGACACCTTGACATCGCCTCGTTGTGTGTCTGTCGTCGCGGATCGCATCTCTGCTAAAATCATTACTATCAGTGCCCTGCTCTGTTATCTAGGCGTTTCTTCTTTTTGCTGTGTGATGTAATGTACCTTTTAGGAAAACGATCAGGGAAGTTGTGTGCTGTGTGGCTGATGAATTAGAAGCTGTCTTGAAGGATGCGTTCACTTGGGTTGCCAACAAACACTTTCTTAAGAACTGCGTGAAGTATGTCGATATGTTTATTATTCCGGTACCAATCAAATGTGTCATGTTGAATACAATTTATGGTCGTAATATTGTGAGAAAACACCATCAAGAATTAACACTCATACATTAAATGCCTATACATCACCGAGTGGGCCTCCTGTATACGGAGTGACGTTCACTAGTCTAAAAAGTTATGCAATTCTTTCACTCAACTCTGCTTCTCGAAGACATACATATTTTTTTATTGTTGCTTAATTTTATCACGCCAGAGTGCACAGTCATGCAGCTACATTTCCTCGCGGTATCTCGTGTTACGTGTGTCCATGTTGACAACTAGTGGTATTATTTTGTCACAACAAAATTCACTGGCAACACCTTCAGAGAGAGCCATCACCGCTTTCGTACTTTACACATTGAGTTGTCCATTTTTTAACTTACGTGTTACCATATATATTTCCAATAGCTTTTTTGAGATAAAGTACTTTGGTACGAGTGGATAAAATGTAATCAGAACTACATACAGTACACGTGTGACAGTATTGATGACACGTACTGTGAGTGTTGGTCTCTCACGGTGATGTTTTCAGTGTATCTTGTGATTTATTGATAAATTGTATTTGTTATTAATATATATTTACTAACTGCTCATTAAACTTTAATGTGAAAATACATTTATATATATTCAAAGTCTATTTCCACACAGAAACATGCAAATACATTCGTTGTTATAACAAATATTTGGACAGAAATATACAGTACATGCAGGCTAGATTTCTTCCTCACACCCAAAGACCACCATGTAGTTAATTACTCAAATAGTTGCAGTTATTAGAAAAAATAAGGAAATCATTCCGGTAAATACATATAAATGTGTAATTATAATTACGTATTATATATAAAAACAAATGGAACTATTATACAATTTCTTTTGACCTGTTAGAAAATTCCTGCAGGTGTTTCAGACTTGAATAATAACAAATCGACTCATTAAAGGGATAAATTTATTGCATCATTCGGAGAAGTAAAGAGACAGTAAGTGACTGGTAGTCGTGATAACAGGCAAAATGGAGTTGGAGATCACTCAAAGAACGGTGTCTCACAAGGTCACCAAAATCACCAAGACGGAGGAGTACTACAGGTCTGGCGTAAGTATTTATTATCCTTTTGGTTATATAAGTGCTTGAGTAACATATTGTTCATGTTGACTTTTATTTATGTTAATTAAGATATCATGATTTCCTGTTGTGTTTTATGTTGCTTGTATTTTGTTAATGCCTTTTATCTGTATACAGTATCTCGCTGTTGTATAGTTTATGCGCCTTGAGCTTCATATTTGTTTGAGAACTTGTTACACGACTGAGCTGAAATACTTAAGTTATCAGTTACAGTTATAGTCATAGTTATTATCCAGTGTAAACATTTTTGCTAGATTATTTTTATAGCATTTCAGATTTTTGCGCTATGCATTTTTTATTTTGAATTAGTGACTCATTTTATGCCTTTTAAAACAGTTTAACGTAGAGTATTAGACGTAACAATTATAGCACTAGGTCAGCAAGTAATTCCCGGCGACATTTTGGTGACAATCTTTACTGTGGAGTGAACTAGTGTTTTCACCTAATACAGTACATGGTGGGTATCTGGCCCTTAGATAGTGTGTTTTAGAATAAGGGGCGTCTTTATCTAATTTACATCGGAAAAAATAAAAGTACCAATTCCAGAGGATATAAACAATTTTAACTTATAATTCCCTTTAAAATGGAGACCGCTCGCTGGCCTACACCCTGGCGCCGGAAAAAAAAAACAACGATTTTACAAGAGGTGTTTGTGTGACTCAGGCCTTATATAATTATATAACAATGTCTTCCCTTGTGGGGCTCCTGGTGGTGCGGGAGGGAGAGGGGCACTATACACGGCTCCCTACATGTAATAATAAACTTAGATATAGAAGGATAAGAATATGTAAACACCACAGCCCCCGGTGGCACGACACCTCACAGAAGAAGCGGGATGTGACGTGGAGGCGGACACATGCATACATAAATAACAGAACATTTTTAAATAACACGCAAGTTATTTCAGGGAGGAGTACCCGCAACAACCACTACAGGGCCTTAGTTAACACCAATGAGTTTAAAAAAGACTTACAGCAGATTAATTTGTTATTATTATCCTCAGTAAACAGGTTATCTTGGTTTACAAAGGTGACGTGAGGTTAGTTGTCACCATCACCAGAGAGAACCACGGGGGCAGGTGATGCTCATGGCTCTGTTTTGTATTCATTGTATTTTTACCATTTATTAAGTTATAATATTCCGAACATGTGTTGTTACCTTAGAAGTCTAGATGGTAGTTTGGGATTAATAATTAGGATATTATAGACAACACTTGTTTAATATACTCTGTGTTTACATCTGATTTAGAGCAGTGTCTCTTGTAAGTTGGTGCTACACAAGTACACTCGTGAATTCATTATAAAAAGTAGATTGAAATTGAATGATAAATACAGTTCATATAGTTTTGTGGACGTTAATATTTCTAAATACCACGTATGTAATTAAGATGTTATAATTTGTTATCAGACAAATAATATTTCTGTCATGTTTCCTGTTATATATTAGTACCATCAGAGGATTGTTGTTGAGTGATTGACTTACATAGTATCAAGAGTCTGGCGGACTACCCAATATTTCTCTGTATGTCTTAATTGTATTTTTGTGCCCAAGTGAGTCAACCAACTGTGGCGGAGACGAGTCGGGTGTCATCCTAATGTACTGTATATTGGTTTGTGTTGTGTTTGTCTGTTTGTATACAAAAATCTGTTTAGCTGTACCTTATATTTCAATGAAACTGTTTGCAATATTTTTTACGGGCTAGATTCTGGGAGGGGATCGCATTAAAGCGGTCTGTAATTTAGTTTAACCGATCTGTCTGCCTGTAAACTTGTCTTGTTAGCATGACGTCAACCCCGTTTTAAGACCCATTTTTTATTAAACTTATTAGGAATGTTCCAGGTAGGAATTTGAAGAGAAATTCAAATAAGCGTTTTCTGACTCCTTACGGCCTGGATAAAGTGATCTGAACCTTAGATCATTGTCATGGTCACTAGGCCACAGCCATGTTGTTGCTCCTTGTCTGTAACAACATTTTTGACGTGGATCTTACAATGCGCTGTTGTGCTGTATTTGCCGGATCTTGCGAAAGATTCTGAAAACGTGACTCATAGAAAAACTAGACCGAGCAGTAACTCATCACGAAGTTAATATATAAATACCATGCAATATAATGCCAACTGTTGTCATAGTATAACGGTAGAAGATGAAGTGGTTTCACAAAATAATAGCTCATATATTCAACCATGTAACGATCATCGTAAATCCAGTTAATCTAAGCAACTGTCGCCATTCAGGGTGACAGTGTGGGCCATGTGACGTCATTCTCCTTCAACACTGAGCGGAAGTCCACGGGCTTTTGACAGATGCTCACCACCACACCCTCGAGTCAGGCGGCTTAGAAATATGAATGGCTCTCTGTTGTTTACACATACCTAATGCATTAAAAAAGAGCATTGTTTACATGCTCTATCTCTCGTATACATGACTTTGCGTACATGTCCCATCTCTTGAGTTACGGTACTGCGTAAATGGCATTGTTTACATAACTAAACCGTCTTGCGCAGCCAATACATAGGGCTCTCGTCTGCACGTAATATCGGATAACTGTAAGTATAGAGCTTTTAAGTCTTCCCAGTCGAAGATGTAGATACTTATTGCTGTATCTTGTATTATTATTATTATTATTATTATTATTATTATTATTATTATCAGGGCCGGATTCAGGAGTGGGCAAAGTGGGCAGCTGACCAGGGGCCTCCACAATCTGGGGGCCTCCACATTTTACAATATTTTATTTATTTGTTTATTCATTTGGATTAGTTTTATTTTCATTCTTTAAAATTCATGGGAATTTGTACACTATCAATAAATATACAGTTAATTAAACATTTCTCAATGTTCTAATTTCCTCAATATAACTGCATATGGCTTCAAAATTCTCCAAAGAAGTGTTTAGATTTCAAAATTTTCCCGGGGGCCTTACAACGCCCCCCGGAACTCCCAGATGTTTAGGCTCGCTTCACTCGCCACCCCACCCTCTTGGGTAGTTATAATGAGGGGGGCCTCCACAAAGAGGCTGTCCATGGGCCTCCACAGGTCTAAATCCGGCACTTATTATTATTATTATTATTATTATTATTATTATTATTATTATTATTATTATTATTATTGCTGTTGTTAGTTTCGTTGAAAAAAGTTTTATGGATACTGCACATGTTTATGGTGTAGTGTAGTGTGTGAAACGAGCGTCACATGACATGGTATGTAAATCACTTATGTCTTGACGGAAGATAATGCTTCAGTTGTTGGACACTGGCCCAACGCATTTGAGAGAACGCTCATAATCCTTCTTAGAGTGTGTGTGAAATGTTTATAAGAAAGTGTTGAGAATTCCAAGATTTACTTTCGGACAATGAAGGGTTTCAGTGATATATTAGAATGTTTACAATAATAGATTCATCCCAAACGTAACACTGATGACCCACACAGTATTACTGTTTGTGGTAATCTGATGCTTCTCCTCAAATTTCCTAATAATTTTAAGGCCCAACATATTCTGTTGTAGTGGTCACAGCCGCATCCGTCTGGTGATGGATCACTGGCCTCAGCTCTGCCACAACTAAAGTTAAAAATGCTAAGTTAGTCATGAATATTTTTAGAGTGGAGTGCTGCTAGCTTGTGGCAGAGCCCAGTGTGTTGTGCTGTCCTCAGTCATTTGTCCAGTGTTGTACATGGCTCTTGATTATAAAGAACACATTACTGGTAAAATCTTTAACTCTGGTAAAAATAGGTAAATGAATTAAGAAACTGCTTAAATAAAAATGACATATTCACAGTTAGTGTTTCTTATCAGCTTCTCCGTTTCATAAATATCACTGACTTCTGATTTGCGTTACCAACAGCAGAAGGCTGACACATGCTCTACCTGTATGTGTTTAAGGTGAACAGTAAAGTCGTGTGTGATGTCATTAAGATCTGAAACTGAATTATTTTGTTCTTTATCAGTATAATGATTTGTATTTACATCTCGTGAATTGCAGAAATAAATTTAATCTTTACAATAAGTATTCTTGAATTTATCGCAAGTCATGGTAGGTTTTACAGGACCTGTGTTCCCGTGCCTAGAGTGGTCCTTATTATTATTATTATTAATCAGTAGTAGTGAAGGAAGTATAGGTTCTTTGGTGATTCCCAGCACCCTGTCTACCCACCCTGTATAGGTTTATGATCCACCGAGCAAAACTCTCACGTGACCACTAAGATCCCCCCCACATGGAGCTTCACCATGAGCTAAACAATCCATGAGTGTCACCCTAAGAACTCCCTCACGGGAAGTCCCCACCTGCAAACCATAAAAGAGTTCTATTATTGGTAGGGCGTATTTGTAGTCCCCCAAGGGTGCGTCACACATACTACCCAACCCACACGGTAAACCAAGATTGTTGTCACCCACCACACAAAGATATACTGACGTTTTTGTTTACCTCCCACACTGTACACTAATATTGTTCTCGTCCTTGGGAGAATGATTCATAGAAAATCTTGTTTGCTCCCACACTGTGCACTAATATTGTTGTCGCCCTTGGGAGAATGACTCACTAAACATCTTGTTTGCCCCTTCTCCCCGCCCCCACTCTGTAAACTAGTGTTCTTTCACCCTCGGAGAAAAAGTTGAAGAGACTTAAGTTTTTGCAGATAGATTATCGAAATTACATTATTTGGCGTCTCCCGTCAGTAGCACAATTTGTGCGTTATACAGAGCGTCGACTATTCAAGGAAACGCGCTCTCTCGTGTGTTAGAGATACTGTAGCACAGCAAAGACCAATAGCGCACCCCTGTAGGTTAAACTATCTCATTTACGAGGCTCAGGTATACAGTAATTTAAAAGAGTTAAGTTGTGCCTCGAGTCTGTTGTGGTTTAGGTGTTACCCAGTAGTCGCGGCCACATCATTCAAGGCATCTTTGTATTCTCTTCAAATACTTGATTGGTATCTTCACAAACACAAGTCAGTCTCGCCGAGGGCACGTTTTCTCAAATACCCGCCACAAACCTTTGATCCTAGGCAGTGGTAGCGACGCGTCTACTCACATAAACATATGCGTCCTGCTATAGACGTGACCTGCTTTACTCACGCATTTTGGGAACGTAAACTAATTATGGTTGATCATTTGCCTATTTAGTTATTTTTTATAGTGATGCATGTTCCTGGTAATGGAGTTAATCATAGGAACTTTACTACAAGACAACATGCATCATGAAAACCAAAAATGAAATAATTTTAAGTGGCGCGTGTTCTTTCGCCTTGTACATTATAATAGAGAACAGCTGTGTGCTTCACCGTTCTGTTACACACCGCACAAAATAATCTAAATCGGAGACCCAGCAGCTCGTGAATCAGTAGAGAGAGATGCCGAGTTACTGCCTCGTAAAGGTTTCTTGGTATAGTTGCCAGGTGAATCATCGTCCTCGTCATCTCTCCTCACAGACAAGATTTTTTGTGTGAAAATTTTCATTAAGACTTGACCAATTTTGCACAATGTAATGAAAATGTCATGTGAATTCTCTACCAAACGCCCTTGTCACTGAATCCACGTACAGTATGTACAGTATATTGTTAACTTATAGTATTATTTTATGAGTGAAGTTTAGGCTGGATACAAGAGGAAGGAGCAAATTAGAAGCGTCAAAATTTATCTCCTTCAGAGTAATTTGTGGGGTGAGCAAGAGGCAGGGAATGAGAAATGCAGAAATAAGGAAATGTGGAAGTGAAAGTAACAAGAATAGAGAAAGTCGGGGTTTACTGAGAGAGGGGTGAATATAACGAGTGAATACAAGTGAATGGTTGGTAAAAACTGTGTGTGTAATACAGAGGTGAATGGTGGGAGATAACCTCAACACTAATACAAATATCATCTCGGACAGACGGTGGTGGGTGAAGAGATAAACTTTATGTAATTGACAAGTTATTAAAACATTTTAAGTGTTAACCGAAGAACAATAACTGCCACAATAACATTTAATGTGAGAGAAACAGAAGATTTGTTCAGGTAGAGAGAATGTGATGTGTTATTTTGGGAGTTGGATACTTTACTGCCATTCACAACAGACCGGACCATTCATTAGGGAGGAGCTTGTTGGCAGGGAGGCGCGGGTGGTGCTCGGCTGCCCACGTCACCCGTTATGACCAATTCTTTATGAAGGGAGGAAATGAATACTGACACGAGCTATGACCTACCCCCCCCCTATCCCCTAACCTTGTTTATTGTATAATATCGAACAATGACCTTTCGTAAAAGGATAATTTCAATAGTAAAATGTGTAAATATAAAACACCAAAAGACAAAATAATAAATGTGAATACCAATATGATTTGAATGAGAAGATTACTAAATGTCAGTTTGAGGAAAGAAAGAAAAGAGAAAAAGTAATTAATGGTAGGCAAAGTATACTGTATACTTCATACACCCACTCAACCGACACAGTATTCTTTTATCCTCTTCACCACTGATCGGCTCGTTAGCCGCTTGGGCGATCGGTCACGTCTCTGTTACGCACTATTGGCAAGTACTGGGCACGCACCGGCTCCTGAATGTACCTGAACATGCTCCAGTGTTGGTCAAGCCTTGTCTTGAAAGAGCTCACACTCGGTGCCGTCACAACACTTTCTGGTAGATTGTTCCAAGAGTTCACAACTCTCACTCAGAAAATGTTTGCCCTCACAGTTTTCTGGACTTGCGGCTTCTTCAATCTTGAGCTGTGACCCCTTGTGGGGCGAGCGTCCGCCAGCTCCAAGTAAGGACACTCAACTGAGTAGTGCCCCTTGAGATGCTTATACACCTCAATTAGGTCACCCCTTGCCCGTCTGTAATATAAGTTAGGCAAGTTCAGGCGCTCCAATCTCTCAGGGTAGCTGAGGTGCCGAAGTGCAGGCACTGCAGGCACCAGTCTGGTGGCCCTCCTTTGAAAATTTTCAACCAAATGACAGTCCCTCGCATATCTCGGGGACCAGACGGGGTGACAGTACTTCAGATGGGGAAGCACTTCAATCTTGAAGATCGTTACGAGGGACGGACCGTCTAGATATCTGAACGACCTTCTTGTATGACCCAATAATTTATTTGCCTGATTTACCTTCTTCTCGCAATGGCCCGAGAACTTCAGCTCATTGTCAACATACACACCTAGGTCCTTCTCACATTCAGTCTCAAATAGTGCAGTTTCTTCATCCCGTTGGGACATATGATACGCCTCCTTACCGTTGGTACGCCCCAGGTGCATCCTCTTACACTTCGTGATATTGAATCTCAGCAGCCATTTCTTCGACCATTCTTGGAGCCCACAGAGGTCCTTCTGCAGCTCTTCACAGTCCGCTTGGTTCTTGATTTCCCGAAATAACTTGGCGTCATCGGCAAACATTTGTATGGAGGAATGTGCAACGTCAGGCATGTCATTTATGAAACAAACAAACAACAGCGGGCCCAATACACTGCCCTGTGGTACCCCGCTTGTGACAGGTACGGATGATGATTTCGTGCCATTAATCACCACACACTGCTTGCGGTCATGTAGAAAGTCTTCTATCCACGCTAGGACATTTCCCCGAATTCCGTACACTTCCAGCTTGATTTTCAGCCTTTTGTGGGGTACACTGTCGAAAGCCTTGGCAAAATCTAGGTAAATAATGTCGATATTACCACCTCGTTCCAGAATATGGGTCCAAATATCCAATACCTTGAGCAATAGTGTTCAGCAGGAGCGCCCCGGCATAAAAATTGGTACCACCACCGTGACGCTGTCTATGGAAGCTCATTATCTCACCAGGTGTACCATTGTACTTACAGTAGACAGGGCATGTATACAACGATATGAAACAGTAACACGGTTCGACCAAGGATTACTGACATACAGTAGTCAACAGATGCTTATTTCCAGTAATCAGTAGAGTCCTTTGCTTAGGCTTGGATATGTGACTAAAATGTTACAAGTCATCAACGGACTGTCCGAAGCTAACATTTTCCAAGGTAAAATAATACTCGGCGGACCAAAACGCACTAGGCTATTAGATGGTAAGGGACAAACTAACAAAGCGTCTTGAACTCACAATGAAGGTACGGTACAGTGTTAGGGTTAGTGTATACAAACCCGTGACATACATATTTGGGTTCGGATTGTCACCTCGAAATATTTAATGTTTTTTCTTGAATTCCATCTCGTGTTTCTCTTCCACGGATGGATGTTTACCGTAATAAATTTAAGTTTATAGTTCGGTTAATAGAACGGCCACGACGTTTACATCCGAGGTAATGTTTGAATTAATTTGTGTTTTCTCGTGGCGGGATTTTCACTTGGCCAACGTTAGAAGTGGGGATCATTTTATGGCAATAGGGGAATGACTGGGGGTATTAATGCGGGTTATGTATTACTGTGTGTGTGTGTGTGTGTGTGTGTGTGTGTGTGTGTGTGTGTGTGTAGAATCTTAACTGCTTGGTGTTATGGTAGTTGG
This sequence comes from Homarus americanus, assembly GCF_018991925.1. NCBI lineage: Eukaryota > Metazoa > Arthropoda > Malacostraca > Decapoda > Nephropidae > Homarus > Homarus americanus. Next base: position 1,696,727 of record NW_024735442.1, on the reverse strand, counting down.
TAGTGACGCGTCTCCATGCTGGCGGAAAATACCTTCAAAATATGATGAATACTACGACAAACCGATGATAAAAAGTACCACAGATTTATACACGAGAGAGAGAGAGAGAGATTTTAGCGTTTGTTGAGGTTACAGGGTAGTTCCACAATTGGCTCATTCCCGGCTCGTGAGAGACTGATTTAGCACCTTCAGGCCTTTCACTTGTATGGGATTTCTAGGTGAGGTTATTGTACTTGGTGTTTACTCTAGTCCCCCAGTATAAGCAAGCAAGAAAACGGGCAGCTGAGGGCGACATGCCAGTCACATTACCCGTGCCAAGTCCTGTCCGTGGGGCTTAAAAAATACACTTTATCAGTCCTCGTGCTCTAAATTATTAGCTTTTGGGGGTTATTATTTTTGTAATATGTTTTGTCAGTGCTTATGGAGCGTATTATGACAATAAAACAAATGACTGTTGGCGGAGTTCACCATAGAGGAAGGTGTAGACGTCATAGTTGTCATTGGAGCCGAGCCCGGAAATACCAGGCCACTACGGTTTAGAAATATGGCGCTTATTTGGACAATAAACATGATTAATAAGACTTGGTTAATTATAAAATAGATAGAATGGTAAATAATATGATATACTTCAAGTTTGTATTTGTTAGACAATATTCTTGTGAATTCTAAGACGTAAAACTCAAATGGAGTACGTGTGTTCGCGACCCACAAAATTCTCGGACGTCGGCTACTGACAAGAGCATGACGAGTAACCAGTGACTAAAAATACATAATAACAGTCCACTGTATGCCACCCAGTTTGTGGTGTGGATTGGTGAGGGAGGGACGGAACTCCGTAGCCCGGAGTACCAGTACTGTGAAGTAAAAGAAAATACAGCTGGTGGTCTGTACCGTATTCAGACTTGTTATTTGTTGAGGTCACGAAAATCTTTCATCTTACACCGTCAAGATGTCGCAAAACAGGATGACTGCCTTGGGTAGCGATGTAAGTATTATGCACTTTGTTAAGGTCCAGCTCATGAAAATATTCCATTGCATCCTTTTGAAGAAGTTTTAGTGTGTGTGTAACTGGCTTCTGAGGAAGAACTTTTGGCACTTAAAGGAAATTCATTTGCAGGTTAGAGTAAATTAATTTATGCACAAAGATCGTAGTCACCATGATCCTCAGTTTTCTCAAGCATAGTTGTAACGCCACAAACTGTGGCGTCAGATTACTTTAGTTTCGGTCATCCGGTTAGGTTAGATATCCAAACTGATTTTTCTATGGTTTTTGATGTGTTTCAGACGATTTGGACCTTTATATGTCGGAAATCACTAGTTTTTGTGGTAGTTTGGATATCTAAATACAAGGATGGCCGAAACTAAATATTACCTATTGGTTTTATTATGGTAATTCTCGAGTGGCGAAGATAAAGATCCATTGTGTAAATCTTACAGCCGCGGTCACACGAGCGCTTTTATGAGCAATTTCTTAGCGGAAAGAAATTTCGAGAAAGAAATTACGATTCTTTTTTTTTCAAAATGTGGTCACACGGAAAGTCCTTGACCAGTTTCTACAGCAAAAAAAAAAAAAAACCAGGTGATACGCCGCCGTGCGAGTAGATGGGAGACGGAACATAACAACAATGCAGACGACGAAGCAGCTACCATTGATATTCTTATTATTAAAAAGAAACAAGAGAAATAGAAGAAAAACAGTTGTGGATTTGTAAGTGGCTGGCGAGGAGGAAGACTGAAACTGTTTATTATAGACTGGTTCGACTACTATAGCTACAATAGGGACTCAGGGAGGTGTGTGTGCAGACTGTGAACGGCAGCACGGCTGAGAGTAGTGAGCGCCTGAGCGCGCGTTATGTTTGTAAACAAACACATCAAAACAGCACCCAAATTATACTCAATCTGTCGTAAAAAAAGTGTTAGTGAATTTTATACATAATGTTATTACTCTCTCTCTCTCTCTCTCTCTCTCTCTCTCTCTCTCTCTCTCTCTCTCTCTCTCTCTCTCTCTCTCTCTCTCTCTCTCTCTCTCTCTCTATATATATATATATATATATATATATATATATATATATATATATATATATATATATATATATATATATATATATATATATATATATATATATATATATATATTCATAAATCCCACAATGAAAACGTGGATAAGATAAATCTTGATAAAATCACACGGGAAAAGAAACAACGGAGCACCTTAGCGTCTTTATTCAAGTTGCCTCTGAAGATGTCTGAATAAGGCAGAAAGCTAAGAGTGCTGATATATATATATATATATATATATATATATATATATATATATATATATATATATATATATATCACCCCTGTTTGGTTCGTCTCCTTCTCCCTGGCTGGATTTTCAACCTGAAGTGATTGCCCTCGGTGGACCGCTCCCGAAATCCCAGGTGAACCCTGTTATTCTCTGCAAATACCACCTCTCCAGGATCGCCCACTGGTCCCCAGGTAGGGTCGTCCTCTACACTGATGGTTCTGTTGACCCCGCTACAGGTAGGGCCGGGGCTGGTGTCTACATCTCCCGTCCTGATGCCCCTGAGCCTATCAAACTGTCTCTCAGAGTTTCTGACGGGGCATCCTCCACTCAGGCTGAACTAATAGCCCTCCTTGCTGCCCTTCTCGCTGAGGAAGAAGCAAATGGTTTCTGCCCCTTGCTTGTCTGCTACGATTCCAGGTCTGCTCTCGACGGGATCGCATTTGGATCAGGGGAAAATAAGGACCTCATCCTCCGAATACGAGGGTTAACATCCACACTTCAGGATGCAGGCCGTCCTGTGACATTCCTATGGATACCCAGTCATGTCGGTATCTTGGGGAATGAGGCAGCAGATGGCCTTGCCAAGACTGGCTGCAACAAGGCCACACCTGACTACGTTGTTCCTCGAACACTTTTACAGATTAGGACCCAAATTCTCGCAAACAGAGAGAAGCTCGGGAAGCAGCCATCCCCCTGGACTCCCCGCCCACCTGGTACGATGTCCTCCGTAAACTTCCTGACCTCTCGTACGTCTACGGGAAAGGGTCGCGGAAAGGGGACGTGATAGCTGCCCGTATCATCATTGGGTATGACTTTGCTTGGGAGATTGGTATCCCCGCATCCCCTGAGCAACGCTCTTGTGCATTATGCAGAAGACCCGACAGCAGCACCCTTATCCACTACCTCCTAAGATGTCTCCACACACAACGCTTCCGTGACGCCTGCTGGACCACCACTCCACGACCCCCTGACGGAGACACGATGATCCTCCCCATACTGGCCAGATATTTTGTAAATAATATTGATTATGTGTTAAAGGAATATCCTTCCTTCCTTAGGCTTTAGTAAGCCCCTTTATAATATTTATACTGTATATACTTGTCACACTTGCCAGATGCTTCTGGTGTCATTGTACAGGGGTACCTAGTGACAGCACTAAGATCCCTTTCCTCTATCAAGGAATAAACAATTGAAATTGAAATTGAATTTTATATATATATATATATATATATATATATATATATATATATATATATATATATATATATATATATATATATATATATATATATATATATAACCACAAGGAAAAAAAGAAACACAAGTTCCCAATCGCTTTCATATAATTCACATCTTCAGGAGGTCTGTACTCACCCTGAAAATGTGAATTTCTAGCAACTTGAAATCACACCTATAGTGATTTACTTGCATATATATATATATATATATATATATATATATATATATATATATATATATATATATATATATATATACTGTATATATATATATATGTATATATATATATATATATATATATATATATATATATATATATATATATATATACACTTGAAAATAAGTTTGTCATTAAATATAGAAATAACAGTCTTTCGACCCGGGAAATTTTCCTTTAATCGTTCAGAAAAGTAGCTCCGAAACATAAACAAATGAATGTACGGTGTTATAATCATATTATATAAAAAGTTTTATTTAGAACTGTTAAATAATGTTCGCAGATATCTCCTGTTATGACGTTTAAATCATATTGAAGCCCATTTCATAGTTTTTTTCCATACGAAGAAGTAAACAAACGCCAACAGTAAAAGCGTCCTTCGTTACTATGGCAACGGTTAGAATAGCCAATCAACAATGGTGTTTCCATCCGGGAGTTTGTTGTGACGAAACAAAGGTCCTACAGTTTTAGTAAATTTCCCATATCCAAAAATGATAGAAACACATAAAATATTTCGTAAAAAATCATTAATAAAAGATTTATATTAAGCTGGGATATTTAGTGCCTAATAACATTAGGTTATTGACATTGAACTTTTCACAAAATTCTAAAAGTGTATAGCCTAAAAGGGTGAGTCCGCTGCTCCTCGGCTTCCTAGCAGACGAAAGATCAGTTTGTTGTTGTTCCGTGTCACTAGTGTGGGTGACTGCTCCGTGTTGCTGGATTCTGTCACTGATCGAACGTGAGTACCTCTTGTCTTTATTGAGATATTCAAGAATAAACATTACAACTTTTATATTGTAATGCGATAATTTGCTACTGGGAAGAGTTTGTTATTGTCTTTGATGAAGTAAATCGCTGGGTTTTACGTAAGCAAGTTAAAGAGGTTATGGGTAGACACGGCCACTGAGTGGGTTGGGCCGCCTATCATGTTTTGGATATATTTTACCATCGTGAATCTTCTGGTACGTTCCTTCTCTTCACTGTCACAGTTATTATTAAGGAGAGTTGTAACACTTAGTTTTATGACAGGAAAATAAACAAATATATATATATTTTTTCACCTGTTGCCACCCAAAGAATTTTGAGAATTTTATGGTTGCAATAAATAGTTTAGACAATTATAAGACACTTTTCTTCTTTGAAATTTCCTCTCAAAAGACTTATATGTACAGGGAGGTCCAGACCCCTGGTTATGAGGTTAGGTTAGGTCTAATGAGGTCATAAGTAAAAAACACGAAATGAGCAAAAATCATGGTTCATATATCCATACAAAGCATGGAGGCTGTGGGACAGAGCCATTAATGGAGGCATTATACACATGCTGACCAAAGCAGATCTCATGGCCCTATGGTTAGGTTAACCATGATGAAGGCCTTCATAAGTGGTTTAACCCATTACCTCCTACACGACTGAGAACATGTATGATTGTATACTGTTGTAACGATATTGGAATTTGTTTATCAGTTCACACATGAATTACTTAAGAGTACTTCATTACTGTTTTTGTTTTTTACTTTAGAGTAACCATACAGTGCAGTACTCTATCACTGAAGAGTAAGATGTGATGAAGAAAAATGAAAACATCACCACAATGTACTGTACTACCTAGCAGAGTACAGTAATGGGCGAAATGTTGTAATGAATCTAAGTTCTGTAGCCTTAAAGATGATAGTTTGGTACCATGTAATATTTTACTCTGTCCAACATATTATTGAAACATTTTTATATACTGTATTACCTGTATTTTCTTGCCGTACTAAACACACTGCAGTATAGAACAAAACTGTGGCCTTGTTAGGTTCCAAAAGGGAAGTTAGTAGTTCTGTGGTTTTGATGTTTTGCAAGACAAAAAATTTCTGGCAATAGATAACATGTCCCAACATAACCTAACCAAACCTAGTGCAGAATTATCTGGTTTTGTTGGATCATGTCTCATGCCATCAGAAGTGATGTGGTGTCATAGACTAATATTACTGTGAACACCAACTAAATGACATAACTGCTGCCTTCCTATGGGCTTAAATGTATTCATTTGTGTTTTGTGCTTTATTGTACAGTTCTCTAATTATAATGTTGTGCAGTTTCTCTGTTATAAGAGGCAGGATGATCAAATTTATTATTTTTTTTACTCTTTTATTTTATTTAATCCTCATCTTTTATTTGCTTATTTCGTATGAAGTTTTAAAGTAGCTACAGTACCTTCATTATAAAACTTTTAGATTAGTACTGTACTGTATATCATTAGGTGTCTAAGAGAATATCAGTATTAATTATAAACTTTTATTACTAAATTTTTCCATACTGTCTTTCCAAGTATTGTAAGTTTATATATTGAAATTTGAAATTGAGATTTAAAAAGTCTTATTAATCTGAAAAATATACAAATACAATACTGTACAAAGAGAGTAACATCTGCAATATTAACATGGCTGAGCCTATTGAGTGCTAATTAGGGAGGTCATAAGTTTGAGCATTTAGATGAAACTTAAAGAAAAATAGGCTACCAGAGTTTAATTCTATCCTAATGTGTCATCAATTATATATACTATTGATTTACCAGCCTTAATAACTTACCAGTACATGTACAGTACAGTCGCTCAAAAAAGTATCTGCAAAGTGGGGTCTGATGGATGTCAAAACAAACAACACAACCCCTGTTGCCTGGGCACTGTTGCCTCGGTAGGGTTGGTAAGCGTGAGTAGGCGTAGGTGCCACAATTGCTTATAACCAGGGTAGTTTATCTTTATAATTACAAGTATCCATCGACATGTAAACTGTAATCACTGCATTATAGTCATACCTGTATGAAAGCAGTATAATCACCATGTTTGATGCCCTATGTGAAACACAAAATCGATGACAGGATACAGTCGCCATGTTGCTATGAATCCAAACAATGTGTTGTGGATGCGGGAGGTGGTTACACCAAATATTAATTCAATAGATGTGAGATGCCACTACTGTTTACTTTACCTGTCAATATAACATACCCTGATATCAAATACATGTATGCATTCCAAATGTTATGTATGGATAGTCAACATATGCATTTTGTTGTTGCTGCTTCACAGAGGAACATTTAAGCATTACCACACACACACATTGTTTACTGTTTGTTTCTAACATGGATACTGTATTTTTACAGTTAATATAACCATGTTAATTATATTTATATGAAACACGTTAATGACAAATGGCAGGAAACGTCTTGTATATTACATGGCAACCTTTGTGGCATACAGGACTACCACCTTTACACCTAAGTCGAGGACCCCCTGTATTGTGATTTTGGCCCCTGTACTGTTTCTTTTAAGCTTTTTAGTGTTCCTTTTATAGTTTGATCTGATGACAGTCTACTCTCTTATAGTATTTTACGTCATATACGACACCTTTTTTCTGATAAATGGCTCGAAAGATTGTCCTGCGTTCTTTATGTGAAGTTGCAGTCTCCCGTAGGCGAATGAATCTCCCAGTTGCTGTCTCCAGTAGAATAAATTTTACCTAGACCAACACCTTAATTAAAATATGTTATTGTTTTCTTAAACACAATATTACTTTTAATTTATTTAAAAAAAAATATATACTCAATATAAAAGCTGACTTTGTAACTCCATATTGTGCTGGTGATGGTAACCCATGACGATTAGTGTCCGTATGAAACCCAACTCTGCAGAGCTAAGCAGTATCCATTTCTGGACTCTTACAAGCAGTAGCTACCATCTATTATGTAATGTCATACACCAACATTTATCTTATTATTTTTATTAGGAAACATCCTTTAGCTTTTGAAAGAAACTTAAAATTACGCTATGATGATAACGGTGAATGATACCATTCATAGTGTCTCACTAAAGTTTAACGTCATCTATTGGTGTTCAGCAAAGACTTGTGTTCAGTTGCCATTTCATGTTTTTGGAGTGCTTGGTATGGATATCTTAGAACACCGAGTAACTTTCATTACAATAACATCTGAGTGAGTACAAACACTAATATGATTCTACCCTCGTTTTAAGAAAACTGTGGCTGCAGGAGAAAAATACACTTACATGTTTTTCTTAAATATTCTCTGCTGAAATATGAGTCTCATATGCCGTAAAATACAGAAAGTGACAAAACCCGTATTACTCGTTGAACAGTTTTGTGCCTTTTCTTAATGAATACACTTACACCCAAAGTACTGAAATCTTTCTTTATCAGTGGGGTGTATTGTATGCCTAAGGAGCTAGGTAACCATTGCTTACCCTATACAGGGTATAGCATTCTGCATTTTTTTAGTTAAGTCTGTGAATTTAAACCTGTTGTAATAGGAGTCCAGAGTTCTGAAACTTACAAGACAGGAGCATTTGCCGCTTGAAAATCTGTCCTTCGAATACGCAACATTCGATTTGCAGTAACCTCTTCCGCCCTCTTGCAGGGTAAAATGATATGCCACTGCCAGACAAAAGATGAAAACTATTAATTTAAATTATATACAGGTTATATTACCCACTTTTTCCCAAATCCATGTAAATAGGATTCATATTAATGTAATATGCTGTGAAAAGCATTCTGATGCTGAAATTTCCCCACAATAATATTTGTTGTCATCACCCAGTAGAATTCTTTTTGCAAGAGATTTAGGCAACAAAAGCACAGCATACTCCTGGTTGTTCCTCCCCTACTATTACTGCAGCATTCCAGATGAGTTATAATGTGCTGAGGGTTATTAATTGTCTAGCAAAAACCTTATCCAAATGCCTCATTGGTGTTATCTCTGTTGACTGTATATTTTCAGCCTTTTGGCTGCCATGTTCTTTCAATAAACAATTAATTATTACTACCCCCCCCCCCACACACACACACACCTACCTACCTCTCTCTCTCTCTCTCTCTCTCTATGCCTCCATGAAACTTTGCTGTACTTAAAGAAGGATCTTGTCAGTGCCACTTATCAACTCACAAGGCAATCCCTTATAACCACTGAAAAAACATTGATCCATAGTTGAAATACGGTACCTGTACTGTACTGTACCGTACTGTGTATTTTCACTCTTACGTTTCAAATTTTTGTGCAGAAAGGTTGTGTTAATTAAATGGCTCACTCTCCAGTGTCACCATACTGTATGTATCTTTTATCATACCTTTTTATTGTATATTTTCAGCCTTTTGGTTGTCATGTTCTTTCAAGAAATTATTGTTTTTATTATTATTATGCACACACATAAACACAGAGTAATACAGTATACGTATAATGTGTGTGATTGTGTATTCATGGACAGTACAGTACAGGTTGACAACCCTTTATCCGAAATTCCGAAAACCGAAAAGCTCTAAAAACCGAAAGTTTTTTGTGGGGCTTTTTTTTTTTAATAGGGATTAGCCCACCCGGGTATAAATCACTGACTCACATCGAGGCCTGGTGGGCGAAAATGTAATGGTAATAATAATTATAATACAGAGTAATAATAATTATTCACAGTAAATAAGATTTTTAATTAAAATACTGTACACCAAAATAAAATAATAATGATAATAATAATAATAGTAATAATAAAACATAATAAAATTAATAATAATAATAATAATAATAATAATAATAATAATAATAATAATAATAATAATAATACTGTAATAAAATAATAATAGTAATAAAGAAATACAAGACTGAAAAAAAGATCAAAAGTGAGAAATGCGACCTAGACCTATGAATTATTATTACATTATTATTATTATTACAGTTACAGTTATTAATATTCTGCGGCTCCCGATGTGGGTTGGGTGAGTGATCTATGCCCGGGTGGGCTTATAGAAAAAAAAAACTAACCATTCTGAAAGCCGAAAAATTCCAAAATCCGAAACGCCTTTGGCCCTAAGGATTTCGGATAAGGGATTGTCAACCTGTACAAAAAAAAAATATTTCTTTAACTGCTTTTGTAATTATATTACAATACTGTAATAGGTACTGTACTGTACTTCTGTATTTTAAAATATTTTTTATATAAATTTTATGATAATCTGGTGTGTATTTCCTTCCCGTATAAAGTTTTTTTATTATTGATTTTGAAATATTGTAAGAGTTTTGGCGTTTTTCATAGATCACTAGACTGACCTTGATGAAAATGTCCATTGAGTGTGGCACTGAGAAGGAAGGTAGGAAGCTATAGTTAGGAGATTTGAGTGGCTGCCAAATTCCTTGGTTTGAACTGTCAGCCATGAGGCAAAGGGCCATAGTAGTGTATGTAATTGTATTTTATCTCTTTGGGAAGTTACAAGATGTTTATATTATACTTTTATTTAGAAAAAAATTCACACGAGGAGCAACTATTATTATTACTGCTGCATACTCTTTCCATACATTTGAGGTATAATTGCATCAGAACTATAATGTCAACTTAGTTTTTGAGTACAAACTGATCTATGCATGCTGTAGGAACAATCTTGTAGTGTAATGATAGTTAATGGAAACCATAAATAAATAGTATCGTTATTACCCAAACCAGCCTGATACTACAGGTATAATTTGATTATGGTAGTACTGTGTAGACTAGGTGGATTGGAAGCTTTAATTCCTGTATCTACAATAATGTACAGCAGCACATTGTGATTTGCTCTAATAGTTACAGATTGAATAAATACTGTATACAGTACAGTAACTTGTAAATGGGGAGTTAGATCAATCCCCTTATCATCTATTTTCCACCTGTACAGTAGTGTTTTCTCTCACTTTGGTACAGTACAGTACTGGTATGTTTGAGTGAGGATAAAATAAATGTTTTGTAAAAAATCTCATTATATTATACATTCATTACATAGTTATGGTAGTCTGTGTATGTTCACTATAATAAAATATCAGTGTTCTTTTTAAAATTTCTAGTTTTCCTATACTGTACAGTACAGTACAGTACAGATATTACAGTTAACATGAGAATGTGAGCAACTTTTTGCATTTGAAACCAAATTGATGTTGTGACTTTTTGCAGTGGATACTGTTTGGGTCTTGTGGCATTTCAGGTGCCCCTTACTTGCTAAGTATGTGTAGGATGATAAGTAAAGCGGAGTACCGTAGGTTAGTAATGACTACTGTATTATTCAGTAACTTCCGTCATGGCTGTGAGCAGAGGTACAGTACCACATGTAGTACAGTGCTGTAGACTTTGAATCATTGCTGGGAGGTTGTTAAGTTTTCATCAGACTTGTATGGTTTTCAGTATGTCTTATTCACTGAAAAAAAGTGCAAAAAACTGCTCCAAACTCTTCAAGAAATATTGTCAGAAAGTCACAGTCCATTTAGTACAAGAACAGTATAAGTGTTTATGGCATCTTAATTTTTGTTAAGTTGTAAGATGGGCTATAAAATTTGATTATACGTACTGTACAAATGGAGTCTCCCTCATTGCCATCCTAAGTTATTTTTTCAAGCTTGGCTTTGATTATCTACCCTGTAGTCTAACACAAATAATAATAATAATACTAATTTGCCGGTTGAAGAGCTTTGGCAGCCAGAAGGCTGCAGCACAGTTACATATTTGGGGAATGGGTTTCGAATTACAAATAATATACAAGTAACATAAGTGATACAAATAAGATATATAATAACTAGATGGGGGAAAAGCTCAAACTACAGTTCATTTCAACATAGTGACATTGCAAGGAGTAGTGTTTACTGGGAGTGAATACACTGGTTTATTACAGGTTATTGATAATTTTTACAATGGTTGGGACTGGGCTGTTCTTATAGCGATCAGTTCGTGCACGTATGGGCTGGATGCGGTTGTGGTGTCGAACAGCAGTTCTCGGGCTAGTGATCTCAGGTGGTAGTAGGAGCCGTGTCGTGATGGTGTAGAAGCTTACCAGATTTGCAGATGAGGGCGTGGTGATGGTCAGTGAGAGTCGAAAAGGTCAGTGTGTTGAGCGCGTCTTGATATGTGGAGTAGGAAGGGGAGAGAATAATTTTGCATGCCCTCTTTTGCACTTTTTTTAGGTGTTTATGTTGTGTGGCATTTAGTGAGGAAGATCAGGTCGGGGAGGCATAGGTGAGCTTGGGAGAAATGTGTTGTGTAAACACTGAGGAGCTCGGTGCAGAACTCCGAGGGACTTGAGTCGGCGGAGGAGGTGGAGACGGAAACTGGAGGATTGACAACTTCACTGGCGTGGTTTCCAATTTAGTTTGTTGTCTATGGTGACGCAGGAGGCTTCGTGGTCTGTTGCATTGTCAATGTTGTTAAAATTAATATTTATTTTTGAGTGATCTTCGGAGGTTTGGCTGTGTTAGTTGTGGGTTTCTTAGTACAGTATTGTATATTGTCCTTACAGTAGTGTCATTGAGACATCATTTGGGTTTTGCTTGTCCTTGCAGTAAAACAACTAGGGCATGAAATTAAATAACAAAATTAGTCAAGGTTGGTCCACATGTGTTTGTATTCTTAAATTTTGACCCAAGGAACATGAAGTTGGTGTGACCCCAAAATCCTGGAAACAAATATTTGGGAACACGCAAATGCTGCTTTCTTCAGTGTTCATTCTAAAAAGGTTTTGGTGTTGAATGAAAGCTCATGGCAAGCTAAATTTTTTTACTCCTATTATAATCGAAGCTTTAGGATCATTTGTGTGATAAACATGAGTCTTATGAGGCTTAAGACTGAATATTAGAAAAAAGTGTCTTTGAGAGGTGTGTTTGGTGTCAATGGGGAGCTCTTGATAAGGCAAACCACTTTCACAATTACCCTGTACCTGTACAATAAAGTGCTGGGTTCAACCTTGTGACCTACAGCAGTCATTTAAAATTGTATATGGGCAAAACTGAAAATTTGACAACTGTTCTAAGGAGAAAAATGAAGAAAATAACTTTACACGATGGGGATTTTGGGGGGGGGGGCAGAGATGGGTCACATTTTCAGGTCCCTTTGGATTTGTTCCTTGGGTCAAAATACAGTACCTAGGACCACAGCAGAAAATTGTTTCAAAAGCATGGTAATGAACTGTGGGGTCCTTGTATACAATAAGAGCTTGTAATAGGCTGGTGGTGGATGATTTTGGTTTGTATGAGACGGGAGGAGTAGACTTAGGGCTCTGTGGACAGGGAGTTTCATAGGAGAAGACAAATGAAGGAAATGTGAGAGTATTTTGCTCTATTTTTGGTCACCAGCATTAAGTAGAAAAAAGAATTTGATTTAGTAAAGGTAATTATTAGCACTACCATTAGACACCGTGAAGGTAAATACTGTAGATGTTTGCAGCATTACTATCATTTACGGACAAAACTTTCATCATGTTTGACATTGGTTTGGTTGTGTTGGTGCTGTGGGATAGCAACATTCCGTACCTGGTGAGTGCCAAGCTTGTCTGTTCTGTAGCAAAGGTGATGTCGCCATATTTACCTGAAAAGTATGTAGGGTAAGTGGGTCTGTGAAGGTCTGGGTTGGAGTTGCAGCCTCCTGCCAGGAGCATCTCGGTGTGTCCTGACCCAGTAACTAATTGGCTCCAGGTGTCTGCTCCATCGGTATACTGTGTTATATATATATATATATATATAATATATATATATATATATATATATATATATATATATATATATAATCCGGATTATAGCAACACTCCCTCAGCTATGTCAGTGGACATGGCCACCATTGCTACAGTAGTACACTACGTCCATTTCAATCATGAAGTTAATAAGAAGTGTCAAGTTACAAACCTCTATTTCGCTTTTGAAGCCAGTTTATGTTCTCAATGGCACTGCATGATATAATAATTAAAAGTATTAAATACGTAAAGTCTTTAAAAGTGAATGAATTAGAAATATTGATAAAGACATCTAAGGCTCGTGTTTGTCTTGGCGGTAATAATAGTGCAGCATACAAGCCTGTCTTTGACTTGGTAGTCCAACAGTGACGTAACAGTTCGGAGCCCACGCTCATACTGTATACTGTATCTGATTTCAGCCTTCCGACCTGGTCCATAAGGATCTTTTTATGTTCTTCCTCCTGCTTTTCACTTTTTGCCGTTGATATGCTTTTGTTGTTAATCATTAGATACCATTGATGCGTAGTAGACACTATACCTGTACTCCACTTGTATCTATACGTGCGTTGACTGACAGGCCCATAGTACAGTACAGGTAGTTGTTATCGGGGAAGGTTCATTAATGTCTTAACTGATTTGGAAGTTTATGGTTTAGTTTAGTGTCTAATACGGCAGGATTTGTGAATGACTTGACTGAAATAGAAGTCGACAGTTGGGTTTTTGGCTGGGGGAGGAGGAGGGTCCGCAATGACTTGATTAACCGAGCATTGTGTTGAATGTATGACAGGGATGAGGGAGATAGGCGGAACTTGACCGACGGGCACTACTTGCCGGGTGACAAGAGCGTGACCTTGTGCCGGGAACTGTTGGCATGGGAAGTGGTAGCTGGTTGGCAGTGGGCGGGGCCAGGGTGTGTGGCGCGAGAAATCGAACGTACGTGAGTGGCACCCGGGGGTAGTGGAGGGTAATGTGAAGATGCTTATATGTTTACGATAAAGGAAGACCAAAAAAGATAACTGATACTAACTAACATAAGAATTTCACCATTTGAAATGCAAACAAGAACCGCCCTGATTACAATTGAGAAATATAAAGGTTTTAAACATTAAATACATATATAGGCAAGGGTCGGAGTTTGAGGGTTGTGTAGTGCAAAGCTTTTATTAAATCTTGGAGTAATAATAATTATTAGGGTGAAATAAGCGAGGAGGCAAAGAGAGCAGCGGCCACGGTGAAGAAGACATCGCTAGCTAGGTTGGTTGGTTGGGGCAGAGCTGCAAATAGACTGGTGCGGGCGGAGGGGTGTAGTGGTGGTGGACACGTGGGTCATTTGTCCCCCCGTCGCCCCCCCCCCACCTCCCACCCCCATCTTTTGTGCCCTAACGTCAGAATCAAATACTCGATTAATATAAGATTTTTTTTTTTAACTAGGAAGGGGGGGGGGGTATTTTGTGTACGTGTCGTGGCTACTCTGAAAATGATACAGTAAACGAGGAAATGATTTGGAGATATATTCTTCCTATATTATCAACAAAGTCACTGCTGTAGTTTCATTAATTGTTATTCTCGATATAAAATTTCATATACAGTTTGTTCCATCTTTACCCACGAGACAGGAGAGGTTTTAGCTGTTGCTGGGGTTCGTAAACAATATTTGTCTGAGCATATGTTACGTTTATCGAATGAAGGTTTAGTTACTTTACGAGGGATCACCGAGGAGAGTAGTCTTATTGAGCGGATTTCTGTAGTGTTATTGAGCGGATTTCTGTAGTGTTATTGACCGGAATTCTGTAGTCTTATTAAGTGGATTTCTGTTGTCTTATTGAGCAAAATTCTGTAGTCTTATTGAGCAGATTTCTGTAGTCTTATTGAGCGGAATTCTGTAATCTTATTGAGCTGATTTCTGTAGTCTTAAGTGGATTTCTGTAGGCATAGGTAGTGGTCCCGGTGCTCTGATGTATTTGATAAGTAATCCGCAAATTGCATTATGTTAGCCTCCTAATTAGACATTTGCAGAAGAGAACCATCTTTTGCGTGGTTGAGTTTGATATATTTGCTGCTGTTTCCACCGGTTGAGTGAGATCCTGTATGGTCACGCCAAGGAAACATTATGTTACCAAGTAGAGCAGAAGCTGTGTCGTACTTGTATACTGTAGTGAAGTGTATGGATTCGACGTATACAAAAGATGTATATGTACTGTATAATGCAAAGTTTGTCTCGTGTGATGGTTTTGTGTGTGATGATAGTGCTTGGTGATGTGTTTGGTGTTAGTGCTTGGTGATGTGTGTGATGATAGTGCTTGGTGATGTGTGTGATGTTAGTGCTTGGTGATGTGTGTGATGATAGTGCTTGGTGATGTGTGTGATGATAGTGCTTGGTGATGTGTGTGATGATAGTGCTTGGTGATGTGTGTGATGATAGTGCTTGGTGATGTGTGTGATGATAGTGCTTGGTGATGTGTGTGATGTTAGTGCTTGGTGATGTGTGTGATGATAGTGCTTGGTGATGTGTGTGATGTTAGTGCGTGGCAGTTTATGGTTTTTACACTGGATTAAGTTTAATCACATTGATGTTTGCATTACTATGTGGATTAAGTTGGATTGGTTATAATGCATAAGTGTATTATGGCAAGTTCTTCATTTGGGATTGGTTGGGCTTCTCCCCTGTATAGTTTCAGAGCAGTCAGTGTGTTTATAAATGTAAGGAAGATCAGCTGGAAGTACATTACAAGTTGGTTAACACCGACAACATAAAGTCTCAGGAGCTATAGTGACCAAGAGGGTACAGTAAGTGCTAAATATTTTACATACCTATAAGTTAGCCAAGATAACACTGATGAAACACCCAGCACCCTTTCCTCTCTTTCTCTAAATCAATGTTGTACACGAATCTTTAATGTGGACTAAAAATATGTAATGTATCTCGTCTTTCTTATGTTTTCTCTATGTTTATTAATTTTACTGCGGGTTTTTAGTTCCGTATTTCTCAGTTGGGGTTCAGGAATTTTTGGGGGATGATAGTTTAGGTTGTCAGCTGTCTTAACTACCGAATAATTTCAGTGTAAGTTTATAAAATTGTAAAGGTGTAGTGTTAAAAAGCAAATGTTTTCAAGGTGAGGTTAGGGTTGTTGTTTAAATGTCATGGGCGAAGTTTTGTGGCACTGAAGGTGTGTGTGTGTGTGTGTTGTTTATTTATTATCATGATGAGTACAGTATGTTGTGTGTAGCTGCGACGACCCAAGAAAACCTGGCAACGCACCCATCACCACCCCCCCTCCCCCTCCCAGCACACACAGCAGCTACCTTGGCCCACACTGACGTCCACAGCCGTCACCATATTGCATGTCGTTGTAACACCTGTGGGCTATCCATTCTCACCTCCAGGACAGCTGCTTAACTCGTCTTCCCCGGTGGGTTATGATAGCCAAGGTTAACATGGTTAGTTTACACATGCCAAGACAAATGGTGCGCGCTCGGGAGTTTTAATGACAAGATATAAACACACACACACAGCTGTTTCCATTAAGCGGTCTACAATATTTACTAAAGCCTTGAGGTCTAGAATATTATTATTTTTCTAAGTTTATTCTGGAGTCTTGACTTGTATCGAACTGCATCGAGAGTAACGAGCACTAGCCTGTATAGTGAGCGTTTGGCATGGTGGCAGGTAAGGGCATCATGCCCATTGGTGCCACCACATTAGCTGACCTTGGCGTGCCGAGGTGTGTGCCCCCAACCCCCTCCTCAGGTGAAGACGATATCTTGGTAAGGTCCGAGGTTATGGCGACGGTCAAGTTGCAATATAAAAATTCATGGGGAGTGACCAGGCTATGGGGGCAAGTTATGGGCAGACAGTCATGGGGTAGGTTATGGGCAGACAGTCATGGGGACAAGTTAAGGGCAGACAGTCATGGGCATGTACCGGTACCAGGTCAAGTGGGGCGGGAGAGAATGACATCAGTGAGAGCCACTTAGTGTTGTGAGACTTTACTTTTACTGTGTTCAAGAGTCAAGGTTCACGAGTGAACAGCTCAAGAAGATAGGCGCAAACAGACTTTATTTAGGCACACAATGCCATACAAATATAGTTATGTTAAAATGTGGACGTGTTCAACCAGTGCATTTAAAAACAATAAATCTGAAGGTAGTGTATACAAATTATAAGGGGAGATAGAGTGGAGGGAGGGAGGTGGAGGGCAGTGTTTGGGTAGATAGAGTGGAGGGAGGGAGGTGGAGGGCAGTGTTTGGGTAGATACAGTGGAGGGAGGGAGGTGGAGGGCAGTGTTTGGGTAGATACAGTGGAGGGAGGGAGGTGGAGGGCAGTGTTTGGGTAGATACAGTGGAGAGAGGGAGGTGGAGGGCAGTGTTTGGGTAGATAGTGGAGGGAGGAGAGTAAGGGGTGTGTGGGCACGGCAGGGTTGGTGGGGGTCGAGCACCAGCTATACTAACAAGTGAAGAGCCTCCCAGAACCCTCTCATGGCCCTCTGGTGCTCGTCCTCGACTCAAGCTAAAGAAGGTTCCGCTCCAGTGGGTCGAATCCCTTTGAGATTTTATAAGAACTGATGTTTTGGTACGATTATGGTGGGAGTTATTAGTTCATAGTGGAGTTTAATTAATGTATAAGGCTTCTAAGGTTTATGAATATGGATGTATCACCGTAAAGTATAGTTACGTGAGTCGTGACGAGCGGGTAAGAACAATGGTCACTGTTTAGTTCACTGTATTTCTTGCTGTAGGTGAGTGTATGGGGTTGTGAACACACACACACGATTACTTTGATTAGTTATAAACCGAAGTGAAGTGGACTGTGTGTGTGAGGTGGACTAAGAGATTAATTACAGATGTATGTATGGCGGGTTTAGCGTGTGGCTGTGATTTAGTCAACACCGACAGGTTCTGTTACGCCGCTCACACTCGAGTCTTGGGAGAGTATTAGTGAGCTGTTTGTTGACATAATGTACGCAACGTGTTTTCGTTTATTGACATAATGTTAAGACCAACTGTCATGCTGTTCATGTAAGGTGATGAGGTGTCTATGCCAAGCTCTACAAGGTCACCGGAGAGTCGCCCTGTGGAGTTCGGCCGCGTCACATTAAAGTACGTACTGTACCATGGTACTGTACCATTATGCTTCCCCTCAGTGGCTGGGTGGACTACTGGCTGGTTGAGTGAAGATCGGGGTCAACTGTCTGCCTCTGTTGTAATTTTTGGCGTTGGTCATCCTATCAGTTCCGTTATCCTCAAGCATAAACAGTGGAGGCTTAACTTGTGTATCTGTGTTGGCCTCTATCAGTAAGGGCGCAGAGGTTACTTTTGTGTGTGTAGTTTTGAGCGATGTCTCTGATATCATTTATATTATTTTGGAGAGTTATATACGGTGGTGAAGGCCAGGCAGTAGACTTACCGTGATGGAACGTGGCATTAGGTTCCACATTGACCATTAAATAAAGTCATTACATTTTAATTAGAGTTTTTCATGATCAGTTCTCAAGGTCAGAGACGGTGAGCCGTGACGAAATTCAAGGTTCAAAACTGTATTTAAAGAACGGACGGCTTGGTTCTTATAACACGTGTCAGGTGAACTGTACTGTATGCTGGCCAAGGAAGGAATGTGGGGAACGTCAAAAGATAACAGTACGGGTCAAGGGCGTAGTTTGGGGCGAGTGAGGTGAGGTCTACTCTGATGAACGTTTATGTTTTGTAATTTTATCTGTAAAAATGCTTGAGATTATTTAACACGATTCCCCGCTGGTTTAAATAACTGCCGGGGGGAGGGGGGGGGGTAACTCACTACCTGGTGAATGTTAAGAATCTGGAGGTAAACTCTTCCTCTCTCACCTTGCAGCTTGGCAGGAAAGGGCTTTGAACTCGTGTGCAAAAAAATAATAATAACGTTTAAATTGTTCGATGATATGATCTTTGTCTCAAATTGTGTGCTTTAAAGTGTCCAAGTTTACTTTCAGACTTGGAGACACAGCAGTTATCGTTCATGGTAAACTGATGACTGAGAACAAAGGCGACGACTCCAGTACATAATTACAGTTCCTTAGAGGTAATTCATGTTAGGGATCGACTGTGTGTACCCGTGAACGTGTCTCGGGAGGAAAACATAAGAACTAGTCTTCACGTTGGTGGAAAATAAGCGTTGTTTTATAGTTTATTTCGTAAGATTGTTGTTAGAGAGTAAGACATATACCTGTGTTTTGGGTAAATCCTGTTTGAGTGTAAGGTTGACGGCATGGGAGGTGTTGGGTATCCTTGGCGTGTGTGGTGGATACGTCAGGTCGGGATGTGTTGGAAGGAATGTGGCAATCCTTACTCAATGAGGATGTAGGTATTCCCGCCCGTTATCGTGATATTCAAGTGATGCCCAAAGGTGGCCTTCCGCGTTCCTTGCCGGCGGTGGACACTCACGCTCTCCTGGCCCCACACACACACTTACCGGTACTTTTAACTCTTGTATGTCACTTTCACCTGAGAACGTATTTTGATTGTTAACTGACATAAAAGATTCTTCAGTGAGTTAACATTCCCTAAGTGTGTGACAGTTCCTCTTTTACCACCTTGGATGACTTAATGACAAGTTAAAAACCAAAAATCTAGGAATAATAATGCATTTAACACCCATATAAATACAGTATACCGTGACCATTATATATGACAGACTGTCCCATGATACTGAGTAATGGTGTTTTGGAATATGCATCAGTAAAGGGTTTTGAAGTGACACAATTATCGTCATGGTATAGTGTGTGGGTGTTAAGTGCGTCTTGTGTCTTCATTTTATTATCTCAAAGCATTTATTATCTTTTCGTCCTCCCGAGTTAACGCCAAGTTTAGCGAGCTCAGTTGTTGACTCTTAAGATTATTATATGCTTTCCACACACACCTCGGAGTGGAGTGTCATAATTCACGCCCTCTGTTGTGGTTTGTCTCAGCCAGCATCACCTACAGGGGGAGGAGCGTGAGAGATGGTAGTGGATGTGGTGTATGGTGGGTAGTGTTGGTTGGGGTGGTGGACGGTGTAGTGGTTGGGTGTGGTGGTGGACGGTGTATTGGTGAGTGTTGGTGACAATATTGATGTAGTGTTCTTTTAATTAAGGCCATCAACAAAATAGAAAGTTAATATATGTGTCACGTACAGTAAGGCTTTAAGTGAACGTTCCTCACATAACAATAATTGTTCCAACAGTCGTGACAGACACATAGATAAGAGCAAACGAGCCAGTGAAAGTTTACATACAAACTTAACAAATTATTTGTACAAGATATAACATGGCGGCACTCAGTACCTCGCTACACACACCCATCAGACTACAGTTGTTACGCCTGAACACTCAACAACACCTTCTAATATTC
Organism: Homarus americanus; assembly: GCF_018991925.1. Classification (NCBI taxonomy): domain Eukaryota; kingdom Metazoa; phylum Arthropoda; class Malacostraca; order Decapoda; family Nephropidae; genus Homarus; species Homarus americanus. Next base: position 1,676,121 of record NW_024735442.1, on the reverse strand, counting down.
CGACAAACTTGTTCTTCCACAACATTTCCTCCCTGAAAAAGAGAATTGAGACTTGCCTCTGTTGTGGGGTGTTCTCTTTCTGCCAAGTGGTGAAAACTGAAGATAAAAACAAGACATTACACACCTCCGCCAACCTCAATATACTCCCAGACTCCCACAATCACAACACCCAGAATCTAACCACTAGGTTCATGAACCATCAGACACCCGCCGTCTAGGGGTGGGAGCCGCCCAAGGTTAAAAGCCAAACTCAGGTACAGAACCCTGGAGCACCTTGGTCACTACTAACACTAAGTTACTGGTTAGGTGAGACACTTGAGTTCATTACTCGGTTCACACTGTGTGTCTGATGGTAACAGTTCCCCGATACATGACTCACTGTGTTGACTATTGGGACATTATCTTTAAGAACCATGAAGATCCTAGTTTAATAACACACACACACACACACACTGATGATTCACGCACTTCCACATAACTTTCTCAAGCGTATCAAGTGACGTTATGTCAGCTGTTCCCGAGCCGTCTTCCTACAGCTGCATGCAAGACGTGTCCTTCCCCCTGCTGGTTACTTATAGTCAGGTACAGTAGTTTTGTCTATGATGGGTAGCTCACAGGTGGTGGCGTGGCTGGCGTCATCACCACACACACTCACACACACACACACACACACAGATCACTCTAGTAAAAGTTTCGTATCGGCTTATTCTTGATTGCAATTTTGGTTGAGTTACTGGAGCTGGTAAAACACACCACCAGTCATACTGAGGCGTGGCACTGTTTACTAACACCAACTGGCCGCAGGAGTAACTCCCCCACAACTCATCCCGGCCTCCCTCACCCCCCCCCCTCTCCCTCCAACTTTTGTTATACTGCTCAGTGATCAGGTTGAAGAGGACGAAGACTGCATCATCGTCATCGTGTTCCGTCGTCTTCATTCTCATCCAGGATTATAAGTTTAGTGTACTGTGGGCCAGTATGTGTGACGGTGATAAGTACAGTATACGAGGTGGACAAGTAGAACAGGCTGGCTGGTCACTAACATGGTGTGCATGTGAGAACAGCCGCCGAGTATTTTTTATGTCATAAGATTACTTACTTTCTCTTATTTAACAACTGTTGAACGCTGCTAATTATTTTTAAATGTTGGGAACCACACCTAGTTGAAAGTGTTCCTAACCTCGTTTAGTTAAGAGAGTAGGTAAGCTGCCCTGGAAATGTTGATACCTGTAGTTACGGTGTAGGAGTCGCGGGTGGAGGAGGTACTGTGGCGGCAGCTGGAACTGGACAATCGACCCAGACGCTCCAGGCCCCAGTAGACGGACGCTCCTCTCCCCACTCATGACTCATGAACTTGGTAGGAGACACACTACCTGAGACCGCATACTTTTGGCTTCCATTATCCGCTCTCACCTTCCTATTTTCTCATCTACAATTAAGAGTTCAGTAATGTCTTCTCGTATTGTGAGTTAAGCATCACGATTGTACACGTGCATTGTGCATTATTGAGTCAGTTAATATATTATTGTTGACCGAATTCATTATCTTGTTTAAAAAATACATGTGAATTTCTATACAGTATTTGATTGGTCGCTGCCTTAGGAAATAGTACAGTAGTGTGACTTGTTCTTATCTCCCCACGATAAGCCTTATCTCTAGTGCCAGTTATACGTGATATGACTGAGAGTGCCTGATCACGCGCTACTCGAGACGTGCAGGGACACATAACAGTTGTTTCTAGTAAAAAATAAAACTTTTTTCTCGTTCGGCAGCCGATACGGAGGTGAGGACTCCCCTTGGTACTGCGGTGTACTGCGTCTGTTCTAGTCCTTCCTCGGTGTTGTGATGGAGAGACCTTTATAGATTTTCATAATTTTCGTGGCGCACACCGTGAACACATCAAGGGGAGGGGTGCAGCTGCGGCAGAGCCTCTTGTAACGTGGCTGGGTCATTAATTATTTGAGCTTTGGCGAATGTGATTTTTTTTATGTGGAGATGAAGGTAGTTGGAAATGTTCTTATCTTCGATGTGAATGGAAACTCACTTTGCAGTTTTTTCTTAATGTGGTTCTTTGTATTTATGGTCTGTTGGAAGCCTCAGTGTTATTAATTCCTCTGTAGATTTTGTCGCCGCCAGGAGCATTAAGCTCTGTAGTTGTCCTGAGGTCCGTTCATTAGCTCAACAGGTTAAGGTCTCCTTCGTAGTGTAACTCGTCTCGTAGTTCCTCAGATCATATGTTCATTTGGTCTCCAACCATTTCTCGGCAGTTGGGAAGTTTACATTAACTATTTTCGTAACAGGTGACGGGGTTAACTTAATGGTATTTTCTTATATATTGTTGTCATGAGGTTCAGTAGGATAGTTACCTCAAGATCACGTGTATCTGTAAACTGGTTGTCACAATACGTAACGGGGTTATTACAGGTGTGTCGTTCACTTGGCTGGCTGTATAGTTGATAAGCTCCAAGTGCTGAAAGAATTAAAGTTTTGATAAGAATTCCACGGTGTCCACTTGGCTCCAGATCTACTGTTGTTTATATCTGTAGTGACACAAGTGTTTGGTTCTGTTACATATGGTATTGTTTTTATATTTCTACACTTCATCCCGTGTTGGTGCAGGTATTGTCGCTACGTCATTGTTGTGGCGGTGTAGTGAGGTGTTAGTAATGTTTGAGGTTAGGTTAGGTTTGGTTAGGTTAGGTTTGGTTAGGTTAGGTTAGGTTATGCTTCAGAGAGTGGCGTCAGAGAGGTCCCGGCCACTACACCTCGTTTTAGGGGATCAATGCGGTGTAACTTGTCCACTACCGTTTATAGTCCCTGTTTTATGATCACTTGTGTACCGTGTTAGTTTAGTCTCCCCCTATATTTGGTACAGTATATCAGCTGGTTTGTTTTCGTGGTTTTCCGGAGTTTCAAAGTGTGATTGTTAGTGGAGAGTTAGTGTGTGATGCGTACACGTGGTGGTAGTGCATATTGTGGGGGCTGGTAATGTGGCGTGGGTTGGGAGCGGCAGGGAGGGGGTGATGTGCCGTGGGTTGGGAGCTGACAGGGCGGAGGAGGTAGTGATGTGGCGTGGGTTAGGAGTGGCAGGGAGGGGTGGTGAGGTGCGCGGGTTAGGAGTGCAGGGCGGAGGAGGTAGTGATGTGGCAGGAGGGTGATGTGCCGTGGGTTGGGAGCTGACAGGGCATGGCAGTGGGGGGTGGCAGTGATGTGGTGGGTTGGGAGGCAGGGCATGGCGGCGGGGGTGGCAGTGATGTGGCGTGGGTTGGGAGTGGCAGGGCATGACGGGGGTGGTAGTGATGTGCCGTGGGTTGGGAGCTGACAGGCAGGTAGGAAGGAACCTGCTTGGTCACTTCACTCGACTTCTGCTGGTGGTGGTTGGCTGCCAGGACTCTCTCTCTCTCTCCATCATACACTCGTCGTCAGTATTACCCCCCCCAAGTTACCCCCATACTCGTACTCTTGAATTAGTTTTGTTAACGCGACGGACCCACTAACACCAACACACCACCACAGATGTCACCCAAACATCAACCATGACTCCCACCTGTTCAGTATACAGTCAAGACACCAAGCATAACGTTGGTTCCTTCTGGATGATTTATTGTCTTAAGTACGTTGCTCTATTATAATTTGCGTTAACTCGAGTTTTACTGAATTGCTCGAGGCTATTGTTGGTGTGGTGAGGTCACAATATTATCGGCCAACAATAACAACACAACCAGTCGCTGCTAGGTGTTAAGAGAGCTGCAGGTGGTGTCGTTAACTCTGAGACACTCGACTCTATAACACCGGGTTTTGATAGTTAATTTGTAAGGTTGCTGTCGATATGCGGAAGGGAGAGAGAGAGAGAGAGAGGCGATAACCTACTTTAATTGTGGAAAAAAGCAAAAGGTGTTTATTTTGTGTATAGAGGTATCAGGTAAATAGAATACTAACTTAATTAATAAAGGATAGAGTGGGTGAATGTGGGATATAAACCTACTTACATGAGGGGAAAAGTCAGAGTGCATATCTGGAAGAAGAGAAAGTGTGTGTGTGTGAGATGACTGGTGTTCTGTATAGACTAATGATTCAATGTGTAAAATTTGTACCAACCTGGATCACACTTGGCGATCTCGCTCTGAGTAACTCATTAGTTCATTGTGTGACTCTCTCATGTTAGTGTCTGAGCAGCGTCGACCAAAACACCCCGGGCAGTGTGTGGCATCTCGTTCATTTATAGGTTGAGGGGGAATTGATATATACATTTTCTATTAATCAGAATGTTTTCCAATTTTTATTTATTTTTAGGTAATTTTGATGTAATTTATAATGAGCATTGTTCACCAGCTATAAATAACACACACACACACACACACACACACACACACACACAAATAAATCCCAGATAATACCAAGTGTCTAGGAAATTTTGTCCACAGGTGTACATTAGTTTTCACGTGTACAGTATAATAGGGCTCTGAATAACGAAGCTGCCGTGTTACGTGGAAGGTGACTGACTAGCCTCTTGTTATTATTTGCCGTCTTGTTACTTGTCTACAGGAAATATCTGACGTGTATGTTGATAAATATTTGTGTTATACAGGTCTTGTCTACGAGGAGGAATAGGAGGTTGTTATAACTTATTCCTGGTATAGGGTTGTGTAGGCGGCATCTCGTGTGTGTGTGGGTACTGATTTACACTGGAGTCACCCCTAAATATATCCCTCGCTCTCTTTCATCCTCCCTCCTCGTCTTTAGTACACTCGTTCACTAATGCTTGGTGGATGAAGTACACAACATGATCACTGAAGCCTGGTGGAGGTACAAAGAGCGCTTCCCCTCTGTGTAATCTCCTGACAGGCTTAGTGGAAGGAGGGGGGAGCGTCAGCTGGGTAAGGGTATTAGGTGACCACTGAGGGGGGAGGGGGTGAAGAGGAGTGGCTGGGTGTTACGCCATAATGGATTTAGAGGAGGGAGTGGGTGGGTGGGTGTGGCCAGGGGTTGTTGGGACCTCTCACCCGGAAGTTGTGTAGTCAGCGTGTTAGTACGTTACCTCACTCACCAATATGTAATTATTGTGTTGGGGGAAGTATTATAATTGACATATATATATATTAGGTAAAATATAATTGCTTAATGCCTGTACTAAGGTTATGTTATGGAAGAAAGGTTGTGTAGTGGGTATGTGAGGGAACTATGAATAGGTCAGTCACTATGAATATTGATTAATGACCTTATTTAGAAGACAGTTACATAGGCTCCGCGGTATGATACGAGGGTGTGTGTCACGGGGGGTTATGTATCACTTATGGTGAGGATACATTTCAGGTTCTCATTAAGGAAAATAAATCTTATTTTTTTAGTCTGGTTCATGGCCGCCTGTAGACTGTGTGGTGATGCTTTAATGGTTCCTTACTCAACACACACACTGATGGCTGTCATGCAGGCTGTTCTCGCCATAAATGAGGTCTCGGGAGCTCAAGGTAGTTTACATATGTGAAGGGTAACTGTGTCAGTTCATATGGCAGGATACGCTTACGTGTAACACCAAGTAGTTGAGTTTAGTAGAGTTGTCGCAGAACTTGTGCTTGTATGGGAGCGAAGTGAGGTAGTGGAGTGAGGTGGGGTGGAGTGGGGTGGGGTAGAGTGAGGTGGGGTGGTTCGTGCCCTGCTTCATGACGCAGGATCTGTGTGACGTTAAATAAACGCTACTAATGCAATTGCTCAAATGCAGCCGTCCTACATACCAAGAAGCTTTTAGTTGTTGTTACATATATACTGACTTAGCGGTGTTAACTAGTTTTTGGGGTTGTGCTCGGCGTTATACACGTGCGCCTGTGTAGTATGACCTCAGATAAATCGTGAAATGTCACTGTACGTGAACCCAAACATCCAAAGTTCAGGTACAGAATATAGTTTCATATCAACAGACATTTTGTGAATAAGTTGTGATGTTATTTTTCACGAGAGGTTATTAACAATGATTTTACTTATTAGAAATTGTCATCTGTCTACCGGTATGTTAAATATATATTACAATTAACGTCACGAGTTGGACTACATTACTGTATATTGTGTCTGGCTCACTCGCCCCCGAGGCCGAGCTGGACACAAGTGCCAGAAGCGGACGGTCACGATGCTACACTTACCTGCCATCACGTCTGTTTACTTCCTTGACACCTGACCTTTATGTAATTGCATGGGGCGTCTATAATGGCTGTATTTTATAGTGGTATGTGCTCAGGTAAGAATGTTTGACAGGTTTAAGGGTTTTTTGTATTTACGTAGTGAGTATTTGGGACTGGATAAAGGAATTAGTAGTTAGGTCTTCCTTGATGTGGTTTAGGATATGTTAAGTGGGGCTCATAATTACGTTAAGTTGCAGTCCAACCTTGAAGCCTCCGTAAAGTTCTATTAGAACATAAGAATGGAGAAAACTGCAGCGGGTCTATTGGCCCATACTGGGCAGTCCCACTTACACCCAACCCCTATCGCCCATATATCCACCCAACCTATGTTTGAAGCTATCCAGCTTATTCGAGTTAATGATGATTGGTAACTTGTTCCACTCGTCCACTACTCTATTTCCAAACCAATTTTTACCTATTTCGCGCCTAAATCTAAATTTGTCTAATTTAAAATCATTGCCACCAGTTCGCTCCTGGTTGGATAGTTTGAGTACCCTTGTTAGATCACCTTTGTTTACCCCTGACTTCCATTTATACACCTCTATCATATCGCCCCTCACACTACGTCTCCCGAGGGAGTGCAAATTAGATGCTTTAACCTGTCTCTGTACTCAAGGTACCTAATGCCCGGGATTAGTCTTGTCATTCTCCTCTGAATTCTTTCTTGGGATCCTATATCCATTCTGTAGTACGGTGACCAGAATTGAACTGCGTATTCCTATTGATGGTCGCAGTTTATGATGTCCCTGAGACTAAACATTTCACGGAGCACACGGCGTAGTTGGCGACCCGATGGAGCACACAGCGTAGTTGACGACCTGGCGGAGCACACGGCGTAGTTGACGACCTGGCGGAGCACACGGCGTAGTTGACGACCTGATGGAGCACACGGCGTAGTTGACGACCTGATGGAGCACACGGCGTAGTTGACGACCTGATGGAGCAGTGCTTCTTGTGTTGATAAAAACCTTCCGTCCGTCAAATTGATAAACACTGATAGAGAGGATCATGTCAACACAAGGATCACTGTCAGTACTGTACCTGGTGACTCCTGGGCGTCGTCCCTCGCGTGTGTTGGTCCATTCATCTCCCTGATGCAGCTCCACCTTACGCTGCACCACATTTTGATAAGGTTCGTAAAGAGGTCGGCGCACACTAGGATCGTAGACCTTAACTTACTTTAGTTGGGTAACTTGTCATGTTCTCGTGGCCTCCTAAATACTTGATAGAGATGTAATGGTGTGGACAGCTGGTGGTGATGTTGGTCAACTATATGGCGTGGTAATGAGGTGTTATGGTAGAGTGGCACGATAGTGAGGAACATATTACAGCGACTGAGACAACGAAGGAGACTCTTCAACAACCTCTCCAGACAATAATTTTATGAGGCCATGCAGAGCGCTTCATCAAGTGGCCGGAGTCAAGTGATTTATGAAGTTGTCGAGGGTAGGGCGGTGTGTAGAGCTGCCCCAGGTCCACGTGGTGGGTAGGGAGGGCTGTACTGTAGATATAGGTCGCTGTGTGCAGTTATCACGGGTATGGTATAGGTGGCGCGGTGCACTGCGGAAACTGGTAAAAAAAAATGTCACCCACGCGGAACTCTTGGCACTTGGCACCCTGGATGACCAGAGTGCCATCACCATCGGCAACTTTACCCCTATACTTCTCTCCCTGCCATGCCAGGGTCACTGGCCTCTCTCACCCAGATCATCGGGGCTCCTGAGGTCTCACTCACTCACTCCTCTCTCAATGAAGTCTTTACCTTATCACTTCATTCCATCGTCCATGTTGTAGTTTCACCTGTGATTCACTGTTGTCCTTCACGGTGAGGTTAACTGACTGATTTCTGCGAGGGAAGTGTACCATTGCCCCAATGGTACATTTCTACCTTCTTATTATTAGTATTACGGCTGTGACTGAGAAAGACTTAACGTGGGTTGGGTAATTGGTTGTTGGAGTTGGTGTTTTGGAGGAGCGTGTTGAAGGTCATATATTGGTCCGTGTAGAACTGAGTATGTTCAACACCAGATGAACCTTCTCCCAACCGGCGCGGCAGGACCACAGGTGGCAGCAGTGGCGGGAGAGGGGCTGCTGCCGTCGAGGAAAGGTGTGAATAATGTGGGGCAGGAGGGTGGGTGTAGAAAGTATTCCTAGCAACGCCAGAGGGAGGTTTGTTCATGAGGCTTATCTCTGTCCCTGTTATTCATCTGATGCAGTTAGATGTATAATGTATAGAGTAGGTGAGCACACCCACTCAACCCTTCCTTCTCTTATTTATACTATATATATATATATATATATATATATATATATATATATATATATATATATATATATATATATATATATATATATATATATATATATATATATATATATATATATAAATAAAGTCAGTGCAAGATAAGTTAAAACGTTGAATCATGACATCATGGCCGTATGAGGGTGTGTGGTGTGAGTTGCCGAGGTGAGCCAACAGCACAGTGAACCTGTGTTTCCTACACACACACACACACACTAGTGGTGGTGGTGGTGGTAGTAGGTGCTGGGTGCTTCTTGTCACGATAATGAAACTTGTTACTGTGTTGCCTATGATATACAGTAGGTGTTTCTTGTTGTTTTCTTTTTCTTCCTCTTTTTCCATCTTCTTAAACAGTATTGCGGCCTAAAAGGTTACTCATACACCCTAGTTTGCTAACACACATGTTAATTTCGCTTCAAATTGTGGTTAACATCGACCTCTTTGTACTCCAATAACACCTCTGACCTTAAAAGTTTCAGCTGCACGAGGGTTCAAGGTGACCCCTTAAGAGGCCTCTACCACACATGGTTAAAGTAGTCATCATATTACTTGTGTGTTTATTAGGCACCATTTATCCATACTGATGACGTCATACCTGTGTGACGTCACCTTAGAACACGTCGACGTATCAGTTACCAGAGGGAAGATTTTTTTATTTCCCATTTGTTGACCTACTTGTTGAAGGCCTTCGCTCGGTAAGGCAGTTAGTGTCTACAACTCTACAGAGCTTTGGTTATCTTTATCATCCACTCTTGGCATTATTATTAGTCACATTCTTGTTTTCTTGACTCGTTTTTTATCCACTAAGTTTGACTGTTAACAACTAGGACACCTTCCACTAGTGAGGGCAGCATCACATCACCCAAACACAACTAGGCCACCTTCCACTAGTGAGGGCAGCATCACATCACCCAAACACAACTAGGCCACCTTCCACTAGTGAGGGCAGCATCACATCACCCAAACACAACTAGGCCACCTTCCACTAGTGAGGGCAGCATCACATCACCCAAACACAACTAGGACACCTTCCACTAGTGAGGGCAGCATCACATCACCCAAACACAACTAGGACACCTTCCACTAGTGAGGGCAGCATCACATCACCCAAACACAACTAGGACACCTTCCACTAGTGAGGGCAGCATCACATCACCCAAACACAACTAGGCCACCTTCCACTAGTGAGGGCAGCATCACATCACCCAAACACAACCAGGCCACCTTCCACTCAGTGAGGCAGCATCACATCACCAAACACAACTAGGCCACCTTTCCACTAGTGAGGGCAGCATCACATCACTCCAAACACAACTAGGGCCACTCCACTAGTGAGGGCAGCATCACATCACCCAAACACAACTAGGACACCTTCCACTAGTGAGGGCAGCATCACATCACCCAAACACAACTAGGCCACCTTCCACTAGTGAGGGCAGCATCACATCACCAAACACAACTAGGGACACCTTCCACTAGTGAGGCATCACATCACCCAAACACAACTAGGACACCTTCCAATTAGCAAGGAGGGCAGCATCACATCACCCAAAACACACACCAGACATCTTCCACTAGTGAGGGCAGCATCACATCACCCAAACACAACTAGGACACCTTCCACTAGTGAGGCAGCATCACATCACCCAAACACTACTAGGACACCTTCCACTAGTGAGGGCAGCATCACATCACCCAAACACAACTAGGCCACCTTCCACTAGTGAGGGCAGCATCACATCACCCAAACACAACTTCAGGACACCTTCCACTAGTGAGGGCAGCATCACATCACCCAAACACAACTAGGCCACCTTCCACTAGTGAGGGGCAGCATCACATCACCCAAACACACCAGGACACTTCCACCAGTGAGGGCAGCATCACATCACCCAAACACAACTAGCACCTTCCACTAGTGAGGGCAGCATCACATCACCAAAACACAATTAGGACACCTTCCACTAGTGAGGGCAGCATCACATCACCCAAACACAACTAGGCCACCTTCCACTAGTGAGGGCAGCATCACATCACCCAAACACAACTAGGCCACCTTCCACTAGTGAGGGCAGCATCACATCACCCAAACACAACCTGGCCACCTTCCACTAGTGAGGGCAGCATCACATCACCCAAACACAACTAGGCCACCTTCCACTAGTGAGGGCAGCATCACATCACCCAAACACAACCTGGCCACCTTCCACTAGTGAGGGCAGCATCACATCACCCAAACATACACACAATCTTGACGGCTCCTTAAATCTTCACTATTATCAAGGTTTTTAACATTATTTTTGTTCTGACTCATAATATTTACATTTTCCTTTCACATCTTCGACTACTAAAAGAATACTTAAATATTTTAATTATTCTGCCTTTAGTTCGTCGAAACATTTCTCATTACATCGTCTAATACACAACCTTGTTATAATAGATGATTTGTAGTGTCTTGTGAACCTTATATAACAACTGTACTGAGTCTTTCCTTGTAGTCACCCCTGAACTGTGGACCTGTCACCAACACCGTCCTTCGTCCTCACTTAATCTAGTCTTGTCAGTTTATAATTAATCATTCCTGGAGAACAACATCTTCTTCTTCTTCTTCTTCTTCTTCTTCTGTAACCTAACCACTTCATTCACCTTGATACCTTATTAACTGTATCTGTATGAACAAGACTCACACCTGACCCCCAAATTAAGGTAATAACCAGGTAATTCTTGTCACCACTTTACCCAAGACTCGAGGGTCACTCCTTTACACCCGAGTACACCCGTTCCCTACCTGCCACTTAAACCCACACCCCACTGGTACACATGTTCTCGTTCGTGTTAATAGCTTGAGGTAATGTAAAGTAATTCCTACCTGAGAAATATTAATCATTTGAGTGAGAGATATAGTAATGGGTAGTGTTGGCCCACATCTCACGGGTTAAGCCAAGCACGAGTTAAAACACCCAGGAGGCCATATGTTACAGAGACTAAGTTCACCCAAGACTTAAATCCATTATGACAGGGTTCTTGGTCATATGTTAAGGTGAGGATCGTTGTGTACAGGTGTGGTGATGTCACGGGGGTGGTGACTTACTGCCTACGCTGCCAACACAAGGCCATGACTGACATAACATAATTGTACAAGTATTAGCCTTCTGGCAGACAAACACACCGTCAGCTGGATTACTATAACGGGCCACCATCAGTAAATAGTTACATAAACGTTTATTGAAAGTTTTACCTTTAAATAGACTCGGCCGCCCCACCAGGCACCTCGAGATAAACTGTCACCCATAGGTAAGGGTTAAATCTGTTGAGGTGGGTCCTTCATCTACGTGCGTCAACTGAGTAAATCGTAATTCAAGCATAAACTCGTAGATGGCGGCCGAATGCGTGAAGAAACTGATTTATTCTTACCTAAAAATAAAAGTAAAGATTTAATAGATTGGGAACAAACTTTTTAGGCCCGGGGTGTGTATAGGTTAATCAAATATCTCTATCTATCTATCCATGTCAGGAGCACTTGTTTACTTCCGCATCCAGCAGGTCTCTCTTCCGGGCTTTATTATCATTCACTGTTGGGATGAATCTCTCCCTCTACTCGTTATCTCTGAAGGTCCTGTTAACGTAGGATGCTTCTGTGATCAGCTGATGAAGGTAAACGATTAACTCCGTCACTAGATGTCTTGTGTGGGAGGAGACCTTAATTTCTACCTGGTGGACTGTGAAACGTGTAGTAAGTTATTATTAAAGTGTCAGCTGTTATCTCAGTATTGTGTTGAAGACGTTGCTTAATACCTCACATCAGTAAAAGTTTCCCGCTCTCGGTAACCTGAGGGCAGAGCTGAATATATCGCATAGTCACAGTTACTTTATGGTGTGGACGGTGCTCAAAACTTATTAACAATATATTGGTGTAAACAATTAACTGTTATTAGTAGTTATTGGGTGTAATGAATTGTGCAACTGTCTGTGTCAACCATTTTCTTGGGTCTATGATGTCTTGGTATCTTGTATATAACTTTAGTACGTGTGGTAACTGCCAGAGTAAAACAGTTGCGTCCCATTATACTGTACTGTACTGTCTAGGATACCAACTTACATTATTACTGAACTTGTGTACCAAGACAAATACCCGAGTCGCTGATGAGTTACTACCAACATTACTTCTGGGGAAAATACTTATTTAATTCTATATGACTCTTTTTTTAATAAATAACAACAAATTGTATTTTTTTCCAGGAAGGGTTTTTGATTGCACAAATTTCTGGTGACATTGTGAAATTTCTTGGTGGTTTCTTCATGTCAGAGTTGTATTGTTAACACCGTGTGGGGACTGGTACTGATATTAGGAACTCAGACCTCAAACGACGATGACCACTGCACACGATCGTTAACCAAGTGATAAACATGAACTCACAAATTGTTATCACGTATTTCTAACTGAATCAGGTCCAGGTCACGTCTGTGTTGCCCGCCGCCTCGTCGTCTTGCTCTCCACTACACTCAAACATTGATTGAATTTTAATTTATATATTTTTTTTACTAGTCTATATTTTTTACACGTTGAGAAATAAGTTAACTGTTGAGGTATTAGTTTGTGTTGTCTCTAGTTGTAAAGTGTCACTATGAACTAGGTTACGTTAGGTTACGTTACTTTAGTTAGGTTACGTTACGTTAGTTAGGTTACGTTAGTTAGTTAGGTTAAGTTAAGTTAGATTACGTCAGGTAAGTTTAGATTAGGTTAGGCCAGGTTAGGTCATGTCAGGTTTGATAATCTTTGGTTAGGCCAGGTTAGGTTAGTTTAGGTCACGTCAGTTTAGATCAGGTTAGGTTAGGTTAGGTCTTCGTGAATAAACTGTATCATAAACCGGGCGGGGAAGAAGACACTGTGGTAGCTGTATATCTCCCACTGTGTTCGGCTCGTCAGGTTGCCGTTCAGCCTTACTAATAAGAGAAGACAAGGCGGGAGGCTCTCTTGTCAGTTGTTGTTCCTTTAACTTGACATTTGTTTGCTGTGTGTGTGTGTGTGTGTGTGTGTGTGTGTGTGTGTGTGTGTGTGTGTGTGTGTGTGTGTGTGTGTGCATTTAAAGGTGTGATTTACTTGTGTTTCGCTAATGTTTGGTATTATTAAAGTGTCACGCTTCATAAATACAGGTCTCTAAATAAAGTTAAGGCAGAAAAATGGTTACTAGATTAAAGGATGATGAAGGTCGGTGGTATAGTTATTGATAGTGAGCTCACACACACAGACAGACAGACAGACGCTTACTTAATTATACACCACGCCTCTCTCTCTCTCTCTCTCTCTCTCTCTCTCTCTCTCTCTCTCTCTCAGACAAAATCAACACTACAATACATCATCCTGACACTCCAGATACAGTATTATATATATATATACACCTGGACACTCACCTGAAGTCATACATTAGCAGTGACGGTCGTAGGTCGTTAGCATCACTCAAGCCATCTGTCGCTGTCTGCTGCTGCTGCTGCTAATTGATGGAGAGTTGTCAATTATCTCCTCTTCCTGCTCTCTGCCACCTTTGTACGGCCTTCTAGAAAATCACTTCATTCCTTTACATACATACATACATACATACATACATACATACATACATACATACATCCCAAGTGACAGGAGTGGAAGGAAGGGAGTAAGTAGGAGTAGGTATAGATGCCGTGACTTAATATGCCTGATTGCTATCCATTCCTTCGCCATTATCCCGAGTAAAGAACAGTAGCTGATTTTTTTTATTTTCAGTTTTTAATTATCATAGTTACCCTTTATTACCTTCGTTATGGGGTGGGGTTTATTTATTCAGGGTGTGGGTGGGTGTGGGCGGGTGTTGACTAAACTGTATTGCTGTAAACCCTCCTCTCTTACCCCACCAGTTAGTTACCTTGGGATTGTTAGGTGAGTCATGTGTGTCCCTCCGCTTTCTTTAATTTAACCAGAGTGAAGCGAGTTAGAGAGAGGCGGTGGACGACATCGCTTCCTGTCCCTCACTCTGTTACCTCACGTTCACAAGGTTACGCCGCTCTAGACCCTACAGGAGATGGTTGGGATGTTATATTTAAAACTTATTATAATTTATTCATATATATATATATTTATCTATGTTAGTTTTAATCTATTTAATTAATTATTCATCAATTTAGTCAAAGTACAGTAATGTTTTAGTTAATTACATAATTTATATTTGTGCAAGAAATTTACAAAAGTGAAATGTAAAGACGATTAGGTGCCTCCCTGTAGCAGCTGGACTGTTGGAAGAAGAACGCTGTCATGTGGTGATGGTGAATGTAACCCAACAGGTGTGTCTGCTCACCTATCAACCCCTGTTGGTGTAGTTTAATGCTCCCGTCAGTCTACGTTTCTCTAAGTGTTCCTGTTGTTGTTGTTGATAATGTTGACAAAACTCGCTCCGTCAGTCACTGTTACGTCACAAACAGTGGACTAATGACGACACCCATATGTGACGACAGCATCTCCCACACGTTATAGGTCGTGCTGTTGTATATTGTCCAGCGTGTCAACAAATATGTTCTTTTTTATCTTTGGTGTTTGTAGTCACTCAAAAAACTACCTCTACTCGGGGTGATCGATGAATTTCAGAATGAACACTGATACTCCTGTTGTCTCGGTAGGGTTGTCAAAATCTTTCATCCTTTGTGTTATGTTTTCTCAACACAGTTTTGTACAGATAGTTTTTGAGTGACTGTACCGTTGTTTTATATTTAATTTGTTAATTATTCGGTTCGTTATCATCAACTCCCTAGTTTTCTTATTAATACAAATCTGGACTTTTGGCAGCGACCCAAAATATGTTTACAGTGAGGCGACGAAACGACGGAAACCTGGGTTTATGAGGCGAGAGCCACTCATACCTGGCCTAGGAGGACAGGTGATACAGTGCTTGTGTCCTTCCCTACACCTGAGGAGACGGCACACACACACACACACACACACACATTTTACTTGAATTAAAGAATTAGTTAGTAATTACTCGTGGCTCTTCTTGAAAAACCTTCCATCAGTTGGACATATAAGTTATCGTATACTGTAGGTTATCGTTTGATGGGTGGAGTCTCGGATCTTATTCACGGGTTTACTGGTCTACTTAAGAACATAAGAATGGAGGAAACTGCAAAGGGCCTATTGGCCCATACTGGGCAGTCCCGTTTACACCCAACCCCTATTGCCCATATAAACATCCAACCTATGTTTGAAGCTACCCAGCGTATTCGAGTTAATGATGATATTTGGCAACTTGTTCCATTCATCCACTACTCTGTTTCCAAACCAGTGTATACGTATTTCGCGCCTAAATCTAAATTTATCTAATTTAAAAGCATTGTTACGAGTTCGCTCCTGGTTGGATAGTTTGAGTACCTTTGTTTAGCCCTGACTTCCATTTATACACCTCTAACAAGTCGCCCCTCGCTCTACGTCTCTCGAGGGAGTGCAAATTAAGATGCTTTAACCTGTCTCTATGCTCAAGGTTCCTAATGCCCGGGATTAGTCTTGTCATTCTCCTCTGAATTCTTTCCAAGGATTCTATATCCATTCTGTAATACGGTGACCAGAACTGAACTGCGTAATCCAGGTGTGGTCTCACAAGCGCAAGATATAATCGTAAGATGTCCTCGCTAGTCTTGTAACTAACACTCCTTTGTATGAACCCAAGTACTTTATTAGCCTTGTTACGAGCAAAAACACATTGTTCACTTGGCTTAAGGTTCCTACTTATCATTACTCCTAAATCTCTCTCGCAGTCGGATTTCTCAATGGCATCGTTGTTCATCTGGTATCTGGTTTCCCTGTTCACATCTCCTATACTGAGTACCTTACATTTGTCCACGTTGAATTTCATCTGCCATTTTTCAGACCATTCGAAAAATTTGTTTAGATCTTCCTGTAGTTTTGCGGAGTCCTCGTCAGATTTAATAACACGTCCTAGTTTAGTGTCATCAGCAAATTTACTTATGTTGCTGTTTATGCCGATATCTATGTCGCTTATGTATATAATAAATAATAATGGTCCAAGTACTGAGCTGTTTCCTGTCCTGTAACCACGCCCTAATGCATTTAAGGATATTACCTTTGATGCCATGTGCTTCTACCTTTCTGATTAGTCTTTCGTGGGGGACTCTGTCGAAGGCTTTGCTAAAGTCGAGATATACCACATCATAATTGTGCCCCTCGTCCACTGATTCGAAAACTGATGAAAAGAATGTTAATAGATTAGTTAGACATAAACGCCCACTTGTGAAGCCATGCTGGGAATCATTGATCAATTGGTGCTTCTCCAGGTGATTTCGAATAGAGTTTGCAATGATTGCTTCCAGTAATTTGCCTACTTTTGATGTTAGACTGATTGGACGGTAGTTGGAGGATAGTGATCTATCCCCCTTCTTGAAATTCAGTATTACATTCACTATCCTCCAGGATTCTAGTACTACACCTGTTTTTAAGGACACGTTAAACAACTTTGCTAAGGGCATACTAAGCTCTTCCTTACATTCCTTTAATACTCTGGCAAATATCTCATCGGGACCAGGTGACTTATTAGGCTTTAGTTTGTTTCTTTGCTAACTAACATCGTTACTAGTCACTACTATCTCGCTTAATTTGTTTTCTTCACTATCTCTGAATAGAGTCGGTGCCTAGGGTATCATGTTTAAATTTTCGGTGGTGAAAACTGTTGAAAAATATTTATTCAGATTATTGCTCATTTCTCCGTCGTTATCAGTTAGCTCGCCGGTATCTGACTGTATTGGTTCAATCTTTTCTCTTGTTTTAGTTTGATACATTTGGTAGAATCCTTTGGGGTTTGTCTTCTCCTCCCTTGCTATCTTCACCTCATTATTCCTCTTAGCTTTCCTTATCTCGGTCTTAACCCTACTGGCCAATAGCTTATAATAATCCCGGAAGTAAATTTCGCCACGAGTTATCCTTCTACCTATAGCCTTCCTTTGGCCAATAATGTTCTTTAAATAATTATTTATCCATTTAGGGTCATTGTTGTCTGATCTGAGTGTTTTGTATGGTATGTTCTGCCTTTTTGCATTAAGTAACTCATTATTTAAATTGTCGTGGAACTCGGCAATCTCAGATCTCGTTATCGGGTCGGTTTCAACCGTCAGGTTCATGGGTGGGGTGAGGTCGGTGTAATTCACCCCCAAGCGCGACACCCCTTCTCTCAACTGCCTCTTCAAACTATCAAAGTTTGCCCTTCTGAAATCTGGGACTATTGTGGAATTTTCCTTACATCTGCCCTGAAAATCTAACTGGAATCTAATTTCTTTGTGATCGCTGTTTGCAAGTTCGTTCCCTACCTCGACATTGCTAATGAGGTTTTCTCTGTTCGACAGAACTAAATCGAGTATATTATTACCCCGGGTGGGTTCGATTATATGCTGACTTAGGAAACAGTCATGGATCGTTTCGAGAAAATCCTCTGATTCTGAGTTACCCATAAGGTCAGTCCAATCTATTTGGCCAAGGTTAAAGTCGCCTACTATACAGACTTTGTTGTGTATGGAAGCCCTGCGCATTTCATCCCTGATAAGTCGCTCATTAACTCTATCAAGATTGGGAGGTCTATATATTGCTCCTGTGATTAATTTTTCCCTACCGTCGATTAATTCTATCCAAATTGTTTCTGTATACCACTCATTTTTATTTCCTTATTTATTTCACACTTCAGATTATCCCTCACATAGATTGCTACTCCGCCTCCTTTCCTGGTTTGCCTATCGGTATGGAACAATTTGTAACCCGCAATTTGGTATTCGACAGGTAACTCAAGTGAGTCTAGGTTGATCCATGTTTCAGTGAATGCTATTATATCGATTTTTTCGGGACATACCAAGGCCCTAATATCATCCATTTTGTTTCTCATACTTCTACTGTTCGCGTAGTAGACATTTAACATAGTCGTGTACTGAGTCCTCTCTTTATCGCGTTTAGGTTTAAACTCCGTCTAATTTAGTTTTGTCATCATTCCTAACACTATTTCCCTGTAATCTTTCACTTTGTTTACCCGCTCCCACTGCAGTCTCCTCCACCCCCGTGCTCTTATGCTCCCCAAGTAGTTTAAAGACTTCGATATCTTTTGAACTGCCCCCTCTAGAGACCCAGCCAGGGTTGCCACCCCCTCCCGAGACAGGCGCACCCCATCCCCAGCATAAAGGTCCCTTCTGCCATAGAAGTTGTCCCAGTTGTCAATGAATGGGACTGATATTGACTTGCAATATCTGTCAAGACGGCCGTTGACACCAACAGCCCTTGACAACCATTCATTGCCAACTCTCCTTCTAGGCAGGACACCATATATAATAGGGATCCCTCCCTTAGTTCCTCACTTTTTGACCAGCTTTAGACGTTACAAAACCCGTGACAGCCACAAGGCCTTCACTGACCGCGTGTTATATTGCTGTCGTGAGAAAATGTTTTGGTCGGTGCTAATGGAGGAAACTGTCCGCCATCATAGGAAACTCATCACACTCAGAAAATCTAGATAATACTGGATAAAAAAAATATTATACTGGGTGGAAGTTTAGGTTAATAAATGGGTGACATGAAGATTAGGCACTCCAGCTTATGTCACCTGCGTGTTGTTAGGTGATGGTGAGGACGATTACAGGTGTGTGGCAAGGTTAGTTACCGTGAAGGAGGTGAGTTAGTGGTTGGGTAGCCAAGCGTATACCTGATCTCTCTCTCTCTCTCTCTCTCTCTCTCTCTCTCTCTTATGTGTCTCCCAGAGAGCTCTCGAGACCTTAATCCCGTGCCCTCCTGGTCTTTATATCCTTCTTGCTTTCAGAGTATCACGGCAAGAGGGGCTATTTTCATTCTTTCTTGTTCTTTCTTTTTCTTTCATCCTCAGTTTTCCTCCGAATTTTTTGCTTTGTCATTTTCATATTTGTTTTGTCACTACTTTTTGTTCCTTATCTGACCTACGACTTGAGTGTCTCGGCTGTTGTCTCATGTTTACCAAGAAGCGTCGTACTATACCTGTTAATAACACAACTCCGGGAGGTGAAGTCAGCGAGGTTGTGAAAGACGTTGGGAAGTTTATTTCTTATGATCTATTGAAGCGACTTAGCGACTGCTTGAGCGATTAAGAGGAAAAAATAAAAATTCCCGAAGCTCTTTATTTATTTATTTATTTATTTATTTATTTTGCTAAGCGCCCTCCGTAATTAACGATGGTAAATAGTGTACTGTGCAACCTGTGAGAGAGTGAGAGAGAGGCATAAGAAAGTGTGTGTGTGTGTGTGTGTGTGTGTGTGTTTGTGTGTGTGTGTGTGTGTGTGTGTGTGTGTGTGTGTTACCTGAAGGTGGTGGGAGGGGAAAGCAGTTACAACAGAGGGTGAGCCATGACCTGGAGGCATTATTATGGGTCTGTTGTCCTTGTTGGGAGCTCAGTCCGTCCCTGGAGTCACGGGGGAGATTTACAGCAGCTGGAGTGGGTTTTGTTGTGAGGGGAAGCGGCACAGATAAAGGTTTCCTGCCTCGTCCCTCCTTTAGGTTAGGTTACGTTACGTTAAATCGGGTTAGGTTAGATTAGGATAGGTTGGGTTATGTTAGGTTAGGTTAGGTTGTGTGGTTGGTAAGATTGTCTGAGTGTTAATGCCAATTGTGAACTATACTGATGCCACATACCTCCAGGTCCTTTAGTTACACACAGAGACACGGTAACTTAACGTGATATGTCGCGGCAGGGTGTGGAGGTAGAAGTACATGGTAGGTGGAGGTGGGGGGAGGAGGAGGTACATAAATGGTGGAGGTGGGTGGAGGAGGGGGTACATAGTAGGTGGAGGTGGGTGGAGGAGGAGGTACATAGTAGGTGGGGGTGGAGGTGGGGATAGGAGTTAGGTGTGTGTAGGTAGTGCATGGGGGGTTGGCAGGAGGAGGGAAGGTTTGAGTACATTCCCGAGAGAAATCACTGAAGCGTGAGGTGGGTGGGATGTGGGCGTAGGCGAGTTGTAGGCGGTGGGAACTGCTTCGTTGGTGCCTTTGCTTGACCTGTTTATCGCTATGTCGACACTGGCTCTATTTATATGCAAGTGTATATGTGTGTGTGTGTGTCTGTGTGTGTCTCAGTCACTATACATGCTCGTCTGTGCTGTTTGTTTGCATATCATTTTTTTAACCCGTATTCAATAATTAAAACAAACATCGGCATAGAAGTAAATATGTATGTCAGGTCATGTGCTAGTTTCTTTATGGGGCTGCCGTTTTTTTCACCAGGGAAAACTTTAACCAAATTATAAAGAAAAAAAATTACTCCCATTGACCTGGTTTATATGACTAAAATATTTACAACCAAGATAACAACAGTGTCTTTGTGTATACATGACCACGAACTGAGAAGAGGACTAACTTCTCACTTCATCTCTCATTGTCCCTCCCTCCCTCCCCCACCCCCTACCCCCAGCAGCGGTGAGGAATATACTGAAGTAGGAAGATATATTTCACGACGAAGACATACTGACGTGGGGGTAGGTAGACATTTCGCCCTACACTAGACGTAAACAGAGTGTGTCTAGCACCTCCTAAAACATTAGTCTCCATTACATTCTCTTTCCTCTCGCTGTGTCTGTGTTCCCTTTGTTAATATAATGTCGCCTTGATTGTGAAATATATTACCTCCTGTGTCTTCCTCTTGTCTCTGTCTCTCATCGCTTAACTTATTTATTCTCAAACTACGCTTATTGTTCCCTCTATCCTAGTATAATGCTCCCTGTCGTATTATGATGCTCTCTGTCCTAGTATACTGTAATGCTCGCTGCCCTAGTATAATGCTCTTTGTCCTATTATGATGCTCTTTGTCCTAGTATGATGCTCCCTACGCTAGTATGATGCTCCCTACTCTAGTATGATGTTCCCTGCTCTAGTATGATGCTCCCTACTCTAGTATGATGCTCCCTGCTCTAGTATGATGCTCCCCTGCTCTAGTATGATGCTCCCCTGCTCTAGTATGATGCTCCCTGCTCTAGTGTGATGCTCCCTGCTCTAGTATGATGCTCCCTGCTCTAGTATGACGCTACCTGCTCTAGTATGATGCTCCCTGCTCTAGTATGATGCTCCCTGCTCTAGTATGATGCTCCCTGCTGTAGTATGATGCTTCCTGCTGTAGTATGATGCTCCCTGCTCTAGTATGATGCTCCCTGCTCTAGTGTGATGCTCCCTACTCTAGTATGATGCTACCTGCTCTAGTATGATGCTCCTGCAGTACTCCCTGTATGATGCTCCCTGCTCTAGTATGATGCTCCCTGCTCTAGTATGATGCTACCTGCTCTAGTATGATGCCCCTGCTAGCATGAGTATGATGCTCCCTACTGTAGTATGATGCTCCCTGCTAGTATGATGCTCCATGATATGTATGATGCTCCCTGCCTAGTATGATGCTCCTGTAGTGATGCTCCTGCTCTAGTATGATGCTCCCTACTGTAGTATGATGCTACCTGCTCTAGTATGATGCTACCTGCTGTGTATGATGCTCCCTACTCTAGTATGATGCTCCTTGCTCTAGTATGATGCCCCTACCCTGCTCTAGTATGATGCTCCCTACCTAGTATGATGCTCCCTGCTCTAGTATGCTGCCCTGCTCTAGTATGATGCTCCCTACTGTAGTATGATGCTACCTGCTCTAGTATGATGCTCCCTACTGTGTATGATGCTCCCCTGCTCTAGTATGATGCTCCCTGCCCTAGTATGATGCTCCATAGTATGATGCTCCCTAGTATGATGCTCCCTGGTATGATGCTCCCTGCTATGATACTGTAGTATGATGCTACCTGCTCCATGATGCTACCTGCATGATGCTCCTACTCTAGTATGATGCTCAGTATGATGCTCCCTGCTCTAGTATGATGCTCCCTACTGTAGTATGATGCTACCCCTCTGTAGGATGCTCCCTACTCAGTATGATGCCCTGCTAGTATGCTCCTAGTATGATGCTCCCTGCTCTAGTATGATGCTCCCTGCCCTAGTATGATGCTCCCTGCTCTAGTATGATGCTCCCTGCCCTAGTATGATGCTCCCTGCTCTAGTATGATGCTCCCTGCTCTAGTATGATGCTCCCTGCTCTAGTATGATGCTCCCTGCCCTAGTATGATGCTCCCTGCCCAAAGATATATTTCAGTATTGTCCCTCCCAGAGTATTGTGTCCGTGACGTACAAACTGCAGTAGGTGGCCCACTATACACGGCCCCTTGTTTACCTAGTCCATTGGATAGCGCTTCTCAAGGTCGACTAGATACCGTCTCTATTGTTGCCTCCTAATTGACCCTTTATCCGCCTCCTGATCGACCCTTTATCCACCTCCTGATCGACCCTTTATCCACCTCTTGATCGACCCTTTATCCACCTCCTGATCGACCCTTTAACTGCATGACCTCTGAGAGACGCCCATGCCGACAACTCCATCGAACACGAGGAAGTACTGACGTGTCCCGGGGTGAGGGGGGGGGGGGGGCGCAAGACGAGAGGGTCAAGGGGATTGGCCTTGGAGTGGTCAGGTGTGGAGTGGTCAGGTGTGGCGTGGACAGGTGTGGCGCAGCTGTGTGTCTGACGACCCTCTTGTAGGCGTCTCAAGTTGTCTTAATTATCAATCATCCACCTTCCTTTTACTCCTTCGTTTATCTTTCCATTTTGTTATCGTATATTTATTTTTTCTTCTACGTTTCTCAGTTTGTTTTCTTTCTCTTCAAAATCATTCTCTCTTCCATTCATTGTCCTTGATTGGTTAGGTTAGGTTATTCCAGGTTGTGATTCAGTAATGTCGTGTGTGTGTGTGTGTGTGTGTGTGTGTGTGTGTGACTGACTCAAATGGCTTAACCTGGCGTAATGTCTTAATTTCACCCTGTTTTTTGGAGTTATGTCTGAATGAGAAATACCATCAAATGTAAATAAACTACAAGTAAATAAACATACAGCAACTGGTGATAATAGTAAGAATAAAGAAATAAGAGGTAAAGATGAGAGGTAAAGATGAGAGGTAAAGAACATGGCATGATAAAGAGACACGAGAGTCACACAGGCAAAGCTGCTGGATTAAATTCTCTTAAAAATGTTTGGGGGGATTGTTGGCGTGGAGGTGGTGAGGTTAGGTTAGGTTAAGAGAGGCGGTGACGGTGTTCTCTGGTCTGATGGTGGAGTGGCGCTGTAGACTCCATTAAGTCCATTTATCCCAGCGTGTGACCAGGCCCTGAGTAACACCCTTGTACACGCTAAATATTTGACTGGTGGCCAGGTCCTATACGCCTGGTGTGGGATAGGTCCAGTGCCACACCCTTCCTCACGCTATATAAATATACACAAGATATGACCAGACCACACCGCGCCACACCCATCATCATGCTATACATGTATACATGGTGTGATATGCACTATTCATTACCCTTACTCACGCTAAATTTAAGCAAGTGAACAGGATCCTACACCACACCCTTCCTGCCTCTGTATACCTACAGTACATGGTGTGACTTAACTGTGCCTACCACACTATATATATATACTGTATATATATATATATATATATATATATATATATATATATATATATATATATATATATATATATATATATATATATATATATATATATATATATGGTTACACTACCCACACCCTTCCTCACTGTAGATACGTGTACAATATGTGGCCACTGTATCACTGCCACACCCTTCCTCTCGTTATTAGATGGGTCGTGGCCAGACTTTATTAAAGGAACCCGACCTGTGGGTTGTGACTCCAAGTCAGCTTATAGTGCGGTGCTGTGAGAGGCTGTCCATCTATCTCAGGGAGTCGCTCAGTTATGATTACTGAGTCTGTTGTGTGTGGGGGGTAATGACTTTGTTCTAAACACTATACAAGTCACTATATAAGTCACACTGGAAAACCTCACGGAGACTATAACCCCGCCCCGCCCCGGTGATGTGCAGATAACCGCTGGTCACCACCTCTGTCCGGCCGCGTAAGGCAAGTGACCGTCCTCCCGTGTTCTCCACCACCGTATAAGGCGACTGGATCCAACCACCTTTGTTTTTATGGCCGTGTTAGAGGTCCGGATTCGATTTGATCAGCGGTATCAACTCTTGTCGTTTGATAAGTGATGATACTGATCCATCAGGCTTTTGTTGTCGAGGTGTCCAGGGTTACTGTTATACTTCACCTGTGTTTAGTATTTCAAATGATAAGGTATAATTATGTTTACAATAATAACTTGTCTTATGGTGATGAATAACTCGTACTTATGTAAAACCCTTCAATAATCTCTATCATAAATACACTAAGTCATCTTGTTTTATATACCGGGTAGCTTATAGTGACCACAAGCAAGACGAAGTTTGTTTTCCTTCTAAATGTAAATTGTGTTTCTGCCGGATGAAGGTTGGTAGCCATGTTGGTAACCTATCCGTGATGAAAATTGGTAGCCATGTTGGTAACCTATCCGTGATGAAAATTGGTAGCCATGTTGGTAACCTATCCGTGATGAAAGTTGGTAGCCATGTTGGTAACCTATCCGTGACATTTAACGGTTATTGGCTTTAAGATATTAGTCAACAGTTGTCATTCCAGTTTGGCGAGTTGCTGACTGAGGCGGCCTTTACACGTGTTGGTGGTGGTGGTGGTGGTGGTGGTGATGGTGTGGACATGGAGTCTCAATGAGGCGGAGATAATTATGTTATGGACGTTATTTTCCACTGTGACTGTACTGTAATGTTCTTCTGGTCTGTGAAACCCGACCTGACCTGACCTAACTTGACCCTACTAAACCTGACCTAACGTAATCTAACCTAACGTAACCTAACCTAACCTACCGAGTTAACTCCCTGTACAAGGACTGGAGAGTTAACAGTTAGAGTGAACGTAACTCAGGTGGGCGAAGTAGTGGTTGAAGAACTTGAATAATGACTTACAACGGCTTTATCGCATGGTGTGTGGCCCTTTGTGTGTGAGAGAGTTGGGGCCCTTGTTCTGTGTGTGAGAGAGAGGTGGGGGCCTTGTTCTGTGTGTGTGAGAGAGGTGGTGGCCCTTGTTCTTGTGTGTGTGTGAGAGAGGTGGGAGCCCTTGTTCTGTGTGTGTGAGAGAGGTGGGAGCCCTTGTTCTGTGTGTGTGTGAGAGGTGGGGAGCCCTTGTTCTGTGTGTGTGTGAGAGTTGGGGCCCTTGTTCTGTGTGTGAGAGAGAGGTGGGGGCCCTTGTTCTGTGTGTGTGAGAGAGGTGGGGGCCCTTGTTCTGTGTGTGAGAGAGAGAGAGGTGGGGCCCTTGTTCTGTGTGAGAGAGGTGGGGCCTTGTTCTGTGTGAGGAGAGGTGGGGGCCCTTGTTCTGTGAGAGAGAGAGGTGGGGCCCTTGTTCTGTGTGAGAGAGAGAGGTGGGGCCTTGTTCTGTGAGAGGGTGGGGGCCCTTGTTCTGTGTGAGAGGTGGGAGCCCTTGTTCTGTGTGTGTGAGAGAGGTGGGGCCCTTGTTCTGTGTGAGAGAGGAGGTGGGGGCCCTTGTTCTGTGTGTGAGAGAGAGGTGGGAGCCCTTGTTCTGTGTGTGAGAGAGAGGTGGGGGCCCTTGTTCTGTGTGAGAGAGAGAGGTGGGGGCCCTTGTTCTGTGTGAGAGAGAGAGGTGGGGCCCTTGTTCTGTGTGAGAGAGAGGTGGGGGCCTTGTTCTGTGTGAGAGAGAGAGAGGGAGGTGGGGGCCCTTGTTCTGTGTGAGAGGAGTGGGGCCTTGTTCTGTGTGTGTGAGAGGTGGGGGCCCTTGTTCTGTGTGAGAGAGAGGTGGGGGCCCTTGTTCTGTGTGAGGAGAGAGAGAGGTGGGGGCCCCTTGTTCTGTGTGGAGAGGTGGGGCCTTGTTCTGTGTGAGAGAGGTGGGGCCCTTGTTCTGTGTGAGAGAGAGAGGGTGGGGGCCCTTCTGTGTAGAGAGGTGGGGGCCCTTGTTCTGTGTGAGAGAGAGGGTGGGAGCCCTTGTTCTGTGTGAGGTGGGGGCTTGTTCTGTGTGAGAGAGAGAGGTGGGAGCCCTTGTTCTGTGTGTGTGAGAGAGAGAGGTGGGGGGCCCTTGTTCTGTGTGAGAGAGAGAGGTGGGGCCCTTGTTCTGTGTGAGAGAGAGAGGTGGGGCCCTTGTTCTGTGTGTGAGAGGTGGGGGCCTTGTTCTGTGTGAGAGAGAGGTGGGGGCCCTTGTTCTGTGTGTGAGGAGAGAGGTGGGGCCCTTGTTCTGTGTGAGGAGAGAGGTGGGGGCCCTTGTTCTGTGTGTGAGAGGTGGGAGCCCTTGTTCTGTGTGTGAGGAGAGGAGTGGGGGCCCTTGTTCTGTGTGTGTGAGAGGTGGGGGCCCTGTTCTGTGTGTGAGAAGGTGGGGGCCCTTGTTCTGTGTGTGAGAGAGGTGGGGCCCCTTGTTCTGTGTGAAGAGAGGTGGGGGCCCTTGTTCTGTGTGTGAGAGAGGAGTGGGGGGCCCTTGTTCTGTGTGTGTGAGAGAGGTGGGTGGCCCTTGTTCTGTGTGAGAGGTGGGGACCCTTGTTCTGTGTGTGTAGAGAGAGGTGGGGCCCTTGTTCTGTGTGAGGAGAGAGAGGGTGGGGGCCCTTGTTCTGTGTGTGAGAGAGGTGGGAGCCTTGTTCTGTGTGTGAGAGAGAGGTGGGGCCTTGTTCTGTGTGTGTGGAGAGAGGGTGTGGCCTTGTTCTGTGTGTGAGGGGGTGGGGGCCCCTTGTTCTGTGTGTGAGAGAGGTGGGGGCCTTGTTCTGTGTGTGAGAGAGGTGGGGGCCCTTGTTCTGTGTTGTGAGAGAGAGGTGGTGGCCTTGTTCTGTGTGTGAGAGAGGTGGGGGCCCTTGTTCTGTGTGAGAGAGAGGTGGGGGCCGTTCTGTGTGAGAGAGGGTGGGGGCCTTGTTCTGTGTGAGAGAGGTGGTGGCCTTGTTCTGTGTGAGAGAGTAGGGGCCCTTGTTCTGTGTGTGAGAGGTGGGGCCCTTGTTCTGTGTGTGAGAGAGGTGGGGGCCTTGTTCTGTGTGAGAGGGTGGGGAGCCCTTGTTCTGTGTGTGAGAGAGGTGGGGAGCCTTGTTCTGTGTGTGAGAGAGTTGGGCCCTTGTTCTGTGTGTGAGGTGGTGGCTGTTCTGTGAGAGAGAGGTGGGAGCCCTTGTTCTGTGTGAGAGAGAGGTGGGAGCCTTGTTCTGTGTGAGAGGTGGTGGCCTTGTTCTGTGTGAGAGGTGGTGGCCCTTGTTCTGTGTGAGAGAGGTGGTGGCTGTTCTGTGTGAGAGAGGTGGGGTGGCCCTTGTTCTGTGGGAGAGAGAGGGTGGACCCTTGTTCTGTGAGAGAGGTTGGGGCCCTTGTTCTGTGTGTGAGAGGGTGGGGCCCTTGTTTTGTGTGAGAGAGGGTGGGAGCCCTTGTTCTGTGTGAGAGAGGAGGTGGGAGCCCTTGTTCTGTGTGTGAGAGGTGGGAGCCCTTGTTCTGTGTGTGAGAGAGAGGTGGGAGCCCTTGTTCTGTGTGAGAGGGTGGGGGCCTGTGTGTGAGAGGTGGAGGCCTTGTTCTGTGTGAGAGAGGAGGTGGGGCCTTGTTCTGTGTGAGGAGAGGTGGTGGCCCTTGTTCTGTGTGAGAGAGAGAGGTGGGAGCCCTTGTTCTGTGTGAGAGGTGGGAGCCCTTGTTCTGTGTGTGAGGAGGGTGGGAGCCCTTGTTCTGTGTGTGTGAGAGAGAGGTGGAGCCCTTGTTCTGTGTGTGAGAGAGAGGTGGGAGCCCTTGTTCTGTGTGTGAGAGAGAGGTGGGGAGCCCTTGTTTCTGTGTGTGAGAGGTGGGAGCCCTTGTTCTGTGTGTGAGAGAGAGGTGGGGGCCCTTGTTCTGTGTGTGAGAGGTGGGGGCCCTTGTTCTGTGTGAGGGTGGGGAGCCTTGTTCTGTGTGTGAGAGGGGTGGGGAGCCTTGTTCTGTGTGTGAGAGAGGTGGGGCCCTTGTTCTGTGTGTGAGAGAGGTGGGGCCCTTGTTCTGTGTGTGTGTGAGAGAGAGAGATATGAATACTTTATTTGTTTTACATGAACTAAACAGTGATCATGGTAACATAACTACCCGAGTGTTGTCATCAATCTGTCATTATTTCAACCTTTACATAAATACATCTAGAAGTAGTGAGTTTATTTATAAGGTGAGGTGAGTTAGGTTAGGTGAGGTGAGGTGAGTTGTTAGGTGAGGTGAGTTAGGTTAGGTGAGGTTAGGTTGGGTGAGGTGAGGTGAGGTGGAGGTTGTGAGGTGAGTTAGGTTAGGTGAAAGTTGTTGTTGTTTACGTAAGAAGAAAGTATTGATGTAAGAGCAGGGCACGAAGCCTTGAGCTTCTCAACCTCACCTAACAAACCAAACCCCACCAGCCTCACAACCTCACTCACAACAAACCAAACCTCATCAACCTCACTACCAACCACCTAACCTAACCTAACCTCACCTAACCACCACACTCCACTCACACCCACCCACCTAACAACCAAACCTCATCTAACCTCACCTCACCTAACCTCACCTCACCTCATAAACAAACCAAACCTCATCTAACCTCACCTCACCTCACCTCACCTCACCAGCAGGAGGAGTGTTGATGAAGTATTACATTGTTAGCCTCTAGTGTTGAACTGTTCTTATCTGTGTGAGGGTCATTTGTTTAGCTGGGTGATCAGTATTGTAATTGTTTTGATCAAAGTTTATGATCATTTGTGCATTTTATTGAGGTTTTGATCAGCTGTTGTTGTTGTATGATGATCAATATGGTTGTGAGAAATGATGTGGTGGTGTTATGAGGCGGAGGTAGAATAATCGTGTTTTGTGAGTCATGTGTGGGCGTGAGTTGTGTGGGTGGGCGTGACGTGTGGGTGGGATGTGGGCGTGAGTTGTGTGGGTGGGCGTGACGTGTGGGTGGGCGTGACGTGTGGGTGGATGTGGGCGTGAGTTGTGTGGGTGGGCGTGACGTGTGGGTGGGATGTGGGCGTGAGTTGTGTGGGTGGGCGTGACGTGTGGGTGGGCGTGACGTGTGGGTGGGATGTGGGCGTGAGTTTGTGGGTGGGCGTGACGTGTGGGTGGGATGTGGGCGTGAGTTGTGTGGGTGGGCGTGAGTTGTGTGGGTGGGGCAACGTGTGGGTGGGCGTAACGTGTGGGTGGGATGTGGGCGTGAGTTGTGTGGGTGGGCGTAACGTTGGGTGGGATGTGGGCGTGAGTTGTGTGGGTGGGCGTGACGTGTGGGTGGGATGTGGGCGTGAGGTTGTGTGGGTGGGCGTGACGTGTGGGTGGGATGTGGGCGTGAGTTGTGTGGGTGGGCGTGACGTGTGGGTGGGCGTGAGTTGTGTGGTGGGCGTGACGTGTGGGTGGGCGTGAGTTGTGTGGGTGGGCGTGACGTGTGAGTGGGATGTGGGCGAGACTTACCATACCGACAGTGGTGAGCAGAGTCCAACTCCGGGTAGGCTTTGTACGGTGACAACCAAGGAGGTTTAGTGGGGAGACAAGTGAGGGAGGAAAGGAAAAGGAAGATAAAATGGGGGAATGGGAAGGAATAATAAGAGAAGTGGGAAAAGAAAGAATGTAAAGGGAGGGAGAGAGAGAGACACCATGAACAAACAGTGAAGATACTTGGTCATTATAACACCAATTGTCATAGTTCCTCCCCCACTCCCCACACCACCACCAACCACCCCACCCCACCTCAACCCACCTCAGCCCCACACCTCAACCCCACCCCACCACCGAGATAACCCTGACGCTTTTGGGGAGAGTCACTTTCCTCTGTTCTCAATTCCCCGACATTTTTTTGTTGTTAGTGTTGGCTGCTGGTGAGTATGGTGTTGAAAGTATATGGTGTTGAGAGTATATGGTGTTGGGGAGTATATGGTGTTAGAAGTATATGGTGTTGGGGGAGTATATGGTGTTGGGGGAGTATATGGTGTTAGGGAGGTATGGTTGGGGAGTATATGGTGTTGGGGAGTATATGGTGTTGGGGGTATATAGTGTTAGGTATATGGTGTTGGGGAGTATATGGTGTTGGGGAGTATAGTGTTGGGGGAATTATATGGTGTTGAAATTATATGGTGTTGGAAGTATAGTGTTGGGGAGTATATGGTGTTGGGGGGTATATGGTGTTGGGGAGTATATGGTGTTGGGGAATTATATGGTGTTGGAGTATAGTGTTGGGGGAGTATATGGTGTTGAGGTATATAGTGTTGGGGGTATATGGTGTTGGAATTATATAGTGTTGAAATTATATAGTGTTGAAATTATATAGTGTTGGGGGATATATAGTGTTGGGGGTATATATAGTGTTGGGGGGATATATGGTGTTGGGGAGTATATGGTGTTGAGGAGTATATGGTGTTGGGGGAGTATATGGTGTTGAAATTATATGGTGTTGAAATATAAGTGTTGGGGAGTATATGGTGTTGGGGAGTATATGGTGTTGTTGGGGGTATATGGTGTTGAAATTATATGGTGTTGGGGGGAGTATATGGTGTTGGGGAGTATATATGTGTTGAAATTATAGGTGTTTGGGGGAGTATGGTGTTGGGGAAGTATATAGTGTTGGGGAGTATAGTGTTGAGGGGGTATATGGTGTTGAGGAAATTATAGTGTTGGGGGTATATGGTGTTAGAGTATATATATGGTGTTGGGGTATATAGTGTTGGGGTATATGGTGTTGGGGAGTATATGGTGTTGGGGAGTATATGGTGTTGAAATTATATGGTGCTGGGGAGTATGGTGTTGGGGGGAGTATAGTGTTGGGGTATATGGTGTTGGGGGTATAGTGTTGAAGTATATGGTGTTGAGGGGAGTATATGGTGTTGGGGGAGTATATGGTGTTGGAGTATATGGTGTTAGAGTATATAGTGTTGGGGAATATATGGTGTTGAGGTATATGGTGTTGGAATATGTAGTTGTTGAAGTATATGGTGTTGGGGGGTATATGGTGGGAGCATATGGTGTTGGGGGTATATGGTTTTGAAATTATATAGTGTTTGGGAGTATATGGTGTTAGGGAGTATATGGTGTTTGGGGTATAGTGTTGGAGGTATGGTGTTGGAGTATATGGTGTTAGGAGTATATAGTGTTGGGGGTATATGGTGTTGGGGAGTATATAGTGTTTGGGAGTATATGGTGTTAGAGTATATATGGTGTTGGGGAGTATATGGTGAGGGTATAGTAATGGGAGTATATGGTGTTGGGGGAGTATAGTGTTGAAGTATATGGTGTTGGGGTATATGGTGTTGGGGAGTATATGTTGGGAACATAGTGTTGGTGGGAGTATATGGTATTTGGGGGTATATGGTGTTGAGGGTATATGGTGTTTGGGGAGTATATGGTGTTGGGAGTATATGGTGTTGGGGGTATATGGTGTTGGGGGTATATGGTGTTGGGGGATATGGTGGGAGTATATGGTGTTGGGGTATATGGTGTTGGGGGTATATGGTGTTGGGGAGTATATGATTGTTGGAGTATATGGTGTTGGGGGAGTATATGGTGTTGAAGTATATGGTGTTGGGGTATATGGTGTTGGGGGTATATGGTGTTGAATTATATGGTGTTAAGTATATGGTGTTTGGGGTATATGGTGTTGGGGGAGTATATGTGTGAATATATGGTGTTGGAATTATATAGTGTTGGGGTATATGGGTAGAATATATGGTGTTGGGGGTATATGGTGTTGGGGGAGTATATGGTGTTGGGGGGTATATGGTGTTGGGGATTATATAGTGTTGGTGGAATTATATAGTGTTGGGATTATATGGTGTTGGGGAATATATAGTGTTTGGTGGGAGTATATAGTGTTGGTGGGAGTATATGGTGTTGGGGATTATATGGTGTTGGGAATATATAGTGTTGGTGGAGTATATAGTGTTGGTGGGGAAGTATATGGTGTTGGGATTATATGGTGTTGGGGAATATATAGTGTTGGTGGGGAGTATATAGTGTTGGTGGGAGTATATGGTGTTAGGGATTATAGTGTTGGGGAGTATATGGTGTTGGGGGTATATAGTGTTGGTGGGGGAGTATATAGTGTTGGTGGGAGTATATGGTGTTGAAGTATATGGTGTTGGGGAGTATATAGTGTTGGTGGGAGTATATAGTGTTGGTGGGGGTATATGGTGTTGGGGATTATATGGTGTTGGGGGGAAATATATAGTGTTGGTGGGGAGTATATAGTGTTGGTGGGAGTATATGGTGTTGGGGATTATATGGTGTTGGGGAGTATATGGTGTTGGGGGGTATATAGTGTTGGTGGGAGTATATAGTGTTGGGAATTATGGTGTTGGGATTATATGGTGTTGGGAATATATAGTGTTGGTGGGTATAGTGTTGGTATATGGTGTTGGATTATGGTGTTGGGGAATAGTGTTGGTGGGAGTATATAGTGTTGGTGGGAGTATATAGTGTTGGGGAATTATGGTGTTGGGGATTATATGGTGTTGGGGAATATATAGTGTTGGTGGGATTATATAGTGTTGGTGGGAGTATATGGTGTTGGGGAGCATATAGTGTTGGGGAGTATGAGTGTCAGAGTACAGTATGGCGTCACTGTGTTTACTGAGGACCCGCTGCTGCTATCTTGTCTCACTCTCTTCAACACCCTCCCCCCTCTCTCTCTCTCCTCTTCAGCACCTCCCGTCCTACCCCCATACCCCCCTCTCACCCTATCCCCATACACCCCTCTCTCTCCCTCTCCCCTCCCCCTTCCCCCCTAATAATACGTCTTATCCTCACATTTTTTCATATTTTTCCGACTGTTTCAGATGTTAAGGAATGCTGACTTCTTCTCTTAGGTAATTTGGGTTATCCTTCCTCTAACTTGTTGTCCTCCTCACCCAGTTATCATCACCAGTTACTTGTTGTCCTCCTCACCCAGTTATCATCACCAGTTACTTGTTGTCCTCCTCACCCAGTTATCATCACCAGTTACTTGTTGTCCTCCTCACCCAGTTATCATCACCAGTTACTTGTTGTCCTCCTCACCCAGTTATCATCACCAGTTTTTACCCCATTATTTATGTTTATGTTATTTAGTCTCTCTCTCTCTCTCTCTCGCAATGCTCTCATTCTTCCTCAGCCCTTTATCTCTCACACCAGTCCTCTCCCTCACACCAGTCCTCTCTCCCTCACCAGTCCTCTCTCCTCACACCAGTCCTCTCTCCCTCACACCAGTCCTCTCCCTCACACCAGTCCCCTCTCCCTCCAGTCCCTCTCCCTCACACCAGACCTCTCTCCCTCCCACACCAGTCCTCTCTCCTCACACCAGTCCTCCTCTCCCCTCACAGTCCTCTCCTACACGTCCCTCTCCCCTCACACCAGTCCTCTCCCTCCCACACCAGTCCTCTCCCCTCACCAGTCCTCTCTCCCTCACACCAGTCCTCTCTCCCTCACACAGTCCTCTCCCTCACCCCCAGTCCCTCTCCCTCACCAGTCCTCTCCCTCACCAGTCCTCTCTCCCCTCACACCAGTCCCCTCTCCCTCCCCAGATCCCCTCTCCCTCACACCAGTCCTCTCCCTCACACCAGTCCTCTCTCCCTCACACCAGTCCTCTCTCCCTCACACCAGTCTCTCCCCACACCAGTCCTCTCCCTCCACCAGTCCTCTCTCCCTCACACCAGTCCTCCTCTCCCTCACACCAGTCCTCTCTCCCCCACACCAGTCCTCTCTCCCTCCACCAGTCCTCTCTCCCTCCACACCAGTCCTCTCCCCTCACACCAGTCCTCCTCTCCCTCACCCAGTCTTCTCTCCCTCACCAGTCCTCTCTCCCTCACACCAGTCCTCTCTCCCCTCCACCAGTCCTCTCTCCCCTCCACCAGTCCTCTCTCCCTCACACCAGTCCTCTCTCCCCTCCCACACCAGTCCTCTCTCCCTCACACCAGTCCTCTCCCTCACACCAGTCCTCTCCCTCACAGTCCTCTCTCCCCTCCACACCAGTCCCTCTCTCCCCACCAGTCCTCTCCCCCACACCAGTCCTCTCCCCTCACACCAGTCCTCTCTCCCCACACCAGTCCTCTCTCACACAGTCCTCTCTCCCTCACCAGTCCTCTCTCCCTCACCAGTCCTCTCTCCCTCACACCAGTCCTCTCTCCCTCACACCAGTCCTCTCTCCCTCACACCAGTCCTCTCTCCCTCCACACCAGTCTCTCTCCCTCACACCAGTCCTCTCTCCCTCCCACACCAGTCTTCTCTCCCTCACCAGTCCTCTCCCTCCCTCACACCAGTCCCCTCTCCCTCACACCAGTCCCCTCTCCTTCCACACCAGTCCTCTCTCCCTCACACCAGTCCTCCTCCCCTCACACCAGTCCTCTCTCCCCTCACACCAGTCCTCTCTCCCCTCACACCCTCCTCTCCCCTCACACAGTCTTCTCTCCCTCACACCAGTCCCTCCCTCCCCACACCAGTCCCTCTCCCTCACCAGTCCTCTCTCCCTCACACCAGTCCTCTCTCCCTCCACCAGTCCTCTCTCCCTCACACCAGACTCCCCTCACACCAGTCCTCTCTCCCTCCACACCCTCCTCTCTCCCTCACACCAGTCTTCTCTCCCTCACACCACCTCCTCTCTCCCTCACACCAGTCCTCTCTCCCTCACACCAGTCCTCTCTCCCCATCACAGACCTCCCTCACACCAGTCCTCTCTCCCCTCCACAGTCCTCTCTCCCTCACCCAGTCCTCTCCTCACACCAGTCCTCTCTCCCCTCCACACCAGTCCTCTCTCCCTCCACACCAGTCCTCTCTCCCTCACCCAGCCCTCTCCCCTCCCACACCAGTCCTCTCCTCCCCTCACACAGTCCTCTCCCTCCACACCAGTCCTCTCTCCCTCACCAGTCCCTCTCTCCCTCCCACACCAGTCCTCTCTCCCCTCCACACCAGTCCTCTCCCTCCACACAGTCCTCTCTCTCCCTCCCCAGGTCTCTCTCCCTCACCCGTCCTCTCTCCCACACCAGTCCTCTCCCCTCACAGTCCTCTCTCCCTCACACCAGTCCTCTCTCCCTCACACCAGACCTCTCTCCCTCACACAGTCCTCCTCTCCCTCACACCGGTCTCCTCACACCAGTCCTCTCTCCCTCACCGTCCTCCTCTCCCTCCCACACCAGTCCTCTCTCCCTCACCAGACCTCTCTCCTCACACCAGTCCTCTCTCCTCACACACCAGTCCTCTCTCCTCCAGTCCTCTCTCCCTCCAGTCTCTCTCCCTCCACCAGTCCCTCTCTCCCTCACACCAGTCCTCTCTCCCTCACACCAGTCCTCTCTCCCCACCAGTCCTCTCCCCTCACACCAGTCTTCCTCTCTCCCTCACAGTCCCCTCTCCCTCACACCAGTCCTCTCTCCCTCACACCAGTCCTCTCTCCCTCACACCAGTCCTCTCTCCTCACACCAGTCCTCTCCCCTCACACCAGTCCTCTCTCCCTCACACCAGTCCTCTCTCCTCACCAGTCCTCTCTCCCTCACACCAGTCCTCTCTCCTTATCTCTAACACGTCTCTTCCTCCTACATACTTCTCCTTCGCCTCCCTGGCGCCCATCCCTCCTGCACCCCTTCCCTACCCACCTTGTTAGCGCCCTCCTCCCCACACTATCCCTCACACCCTGTTGACGTCTCTCCCCACATCACCCCGTTAGCGCCCCCTTCTCCCCATCCACAGTAACAGTATGGCACCTGCGGGTCTCTCTCTCTCTCTCTCTCTCTCTCTCTCAGCAGTAGAGTGGAGTAACCTTGCCCTCAGCGCCCCCACCCCAACACTTTCCTTTCGCTCCTCAATGACACACATTTATTATTGCTCTCCACCTCCTCCACATTTATTATTATTATTACCTTTTTTTTTAATATTCCTGTGTGTGTGTGTGTGTGTGTGTGTGTGTGTGTGTGTGTGTGTGTGTGTGTGTCATCATCATACACCCTGTTCCTCCTCCTGCTGGGTGAACCATTGTATTCACCTGTTCACTCAAAGCATCATGCCCTTGGGTGACTTTCCTGTACAGTATCTTAACACAAGCTCCTTCCTCCCTCCTCCCTCCTCCCTCCTCCCTCCTCCCTCCTCCCTCCCTTCCCTCCTTTATTATCCCCCTCCCAGATTAATGGTTGGTTATATATATGTCACCACTGTGTACGTTTGTTTGTCTGTTGGATGTCGTAGGCATATTGTTAAGGGTTTATTTAGTCATTCACCGTTTATTATTATTATTATTATTATTATTATTATTATTATTATTCACTCCACATAGTTCGTTCGTTGCTTTCTCCTCGCCTTGACCTCCTTCGCTATCTGAGGGTCAACTTGTTCTCGCTTTCTCTTTCCCAAATTCCTTGTCAGTGGAATAGATGTTTGAATTTTTCCTCTGTGTGTGTGTGTGTGTGTGTGTGTGTGTGTGTGTGTGTGTGTGTGTGTGTGTTTGACTTTTCCTTTAGTTTATAATTATTATTCTACTCGTATGTTTTTACTCTTCTTTCCTGACTTACTTTCTCATTTTCCCTCTTACTTTCTTCATCTACTTTCCCTCATTTTTTTATCTCTTTCTTTTCCTCCTTTACCTCCACTTCTCCTTCCCTCCTCCATCACGAACACCGGGCAGTAGGTTGCGGGCTAATCTTAAAAGGAACCAGTGGAATGATTTGAGTGGATAGCGCAGTATGTGGCAAAAGAAAGTGAGGCTGTGAGGGCAGTATGAGGCGAGGTATGGGTGACTTTTGGTGATGAACAACAGGCTTTCCGACCCCCGCCCTCCCGCACCCCTTCCCTCCCACCTAAGTTTGGGAAGTGAGGGGCGGCGGGAGGGAGGGAGAGAGGTAGTATAGCTGGCCGGGTCATGAACCTCTTACGATCTATCTTCATCTCTGGCTCAGTCTTAAAGCCCATCAGATTCACCTGGCTCAGTCTTAATGCCCATCAGATTCACCTTTGTAGGGCTGCATATGGCTAATAGTTTGTGTTTTGTTTTGTGTGTGTGTGTGTGTGTGTGTGTGTGTGTGTGTGTGTGTGTGTGTGTGTGTGTGTGTGTGGTGGGGCCGCGAGAAGTGTATAACACATAACTTGTGGTGTTGCTCCCTCGTGTTTACTTTTTCACACAATAATTGCCGGTGAGCTGAGGAAGAAATGGACAGTAGATTACCTCACTGGACCAGCTTTAGACGGGTTCCTGTCTGGCCTTCCTACTCCCCCTTTGTAGACAGGAAGGACTCTCGACCGTAATAGTGAGGTGAACAACACATGGGATAGCTTCTTGTTATAGGAAGACTTAGTGGTGAGTGTGGGGATGTGGTCACGTCTTTGTCGTTAAGGCCACTTTCCTCACTAGTTGACGGGTGGTGGGGAGGGGGGGGGCTTGGTAGGGCGTGGTTGTGTGCGGGTGGAGGAAGTGCAGAATGACGGTGAAAGGACTGACGGAGGGAAAGTAGAGGAGGTGAGAGGGGGAGGAAATAGTGGTGTAAAAGTAATGTTTCTCTGGTAAAGACTTAACAAGGGTTGAAGGATAAAACTCGGGCACAATAATAAGGAATATATACATAATAATGAGTGAAATATTTACGAAGACAGATCTCAGGTGTTACTTAAGCAATCTTTCCTGTGCATACTGTAGCGTGTGTCAGTGAAGGCCACACGAACCTGTCGTCACTGAGCTTAAACTTCACCCAAACAGTATCTAAAAAATAGTAAAAGTTAAATTTATTGTACTTACTAAAACCTTAAGACGGAAGACCTTTTAGGATGTTAATTATATTTTTGGGGGTAAAAATTAAGTACAAAGTGGTCAAAACATTTAAAAATCCACAACATTAACCAACAAGATAAATTTGAACAAAAAGATAAAAGAAAAATTATTTATAAAAAGATCTCGACCCATCGACCTGACCCTCATATTTTTCTCCAGTCTGTAACCGGAAACGCTTGTATTTTTTGTTGACTTAAGACCAGCCAAGGTAACCATCAGTCATCTTAAGGTCCCTTGGAAGAGTGTCCTTGATGCCCAGATTAATGCCTCCAGATGGTGCCTAGGTGGTGCACAGGTGGTAATGCCCCCAGGTGGTGCCCAGGTGGTAATGCCTCCAGATGGTGCCCAGGTGGTGCACAGTGGTAATCCTCAGTGGTGGCTCCTCCAGATGGTGCCCAGGTGGTTTACAGTGGTAATGCCCCCAGGTGGTGCCAGGTAGTGTCTTACTCAAATGGTGCCTAGGTGGTGCACAGGTGTTATGTCTCCAGGTGGTGTGCCGGGTGGAATGCCTCCAGGTGGTGCACAGGTGGTAGCCTGTCCCAGGTGGTAATGTCTCCAGGTGGTGCCCAGGTGGTAATGCCTCCAGGTGGTGCCCAGGTGGTAATGCCTCCAGGTGGTGCCCAGGTGGTACATATTGTCCTTGTGTTTCCAGCTGGTTTTAATGATCCTAACTTGTAGTGCCGGTGGTCAACGTTGGGGAGCTTTCTGAAGGTCATTTAGGATGTCTTGTTGGTCACGAGTTGTTGTTGTTGTCAGCTCTTGGGCATGGTGAATCAGCTTGTTGTCTGGTGTCAGTGTTGATTATGTGGTATAGTCAAGTAATATTATGTGCAGGTGTTGGTGGTTAATGGTGATGGTAGTACTTGGTAGTGCTGGTTGTGTTATCCTGGTGTGTGAGTGTGATAGTGGTCAAGTGGTAGGTGTGGTGGTGGTGTGGTTGTTGTTGTCCTGGTGTGCAGGGTGTGATGGTGGTCAGGTGGTGGTGTGGTGATGGTGTGGTTGTGTTGTCCTGGGTGGTGGGGTGTGATGGTGGTCAGGTGTGGTGGTGGTGTGGTTGTGGTGTTGTCCTGGGTAGTGTGGGTGTGTGTGGTAGTGGTGGGTTGTGGTTGTTATTTCCTGAGTGGCAGTGTAATGGTGGTCAGTGGTAGGTGTGGTGGTGTGGTTGTGGTGTTGTCCTGGTAGTGGCAGGTCGTGCTGCTGCGTGGTGTCTGTGCCGCGCCTCTCCAAACCTTATAGTACTGCTTCACTCCCTCAAGCCAGTCTGTTTATCTCTCTCCTTCCCCTTCCATTTCTATTCCTTCATTCATTCATTCATTACTTCCTTGTTTTCCTTCCTCCCATACTTATTCTTAACCTTCCTTCCTTCCATTATTCAGTCTTAAATCATCGTTCTTTCTTCCTTACATCTCTCCCTTCCTATACATGTTTCCCGGTCTTTAACACATTTTCCTCGTAGTGTTTCCCCTTTAGTCATCTACTGGTCCGGTAATAACTCGTTGTCTTTTTAGCTAACTCGACGGTGTTCAGTTATCGACATCCTTCCTCACCCCCCTCCTCCCCCCTTCCACAATTCAGCCTCACCTTCCCCCTACCTGTAATTCGTCGACCCCCTCCCATGTAACTGCCTCCGCCCCCTCCCCTTCTCCCTCCCCCGCTGGCATCCTTACTGTTCTCTTGAAACTTTATCCGCGCGTGTGTGTGTGTGTGTGTACTGTAATAAGAGAGAATCGTTTTAAAGTTATTCTCATATTTCATTCTAAAATTAATATATATTGTATTTTCGACACTTGACACATATTAAGGCACAACCTAACACCAACCCACCTCCACCTCCTTACCCACCCTCCACCTCCTTACCCACCCTCACCTCCTCTTACCACCCAACCTCCTTACCCACCCCCACCCCCTTACCCCCCCTCCTTACCCCACCCCCCACCCCCCCCTCCCCACCCACCCCACCTCCTCCACCCACCCCACCTCCTCACCCCACCCCCTCCTTACCCCCCACCTCACTCCCACCCCCACCTCCTTACCCCCACCCCTCCTTACCCCACACCCCCCTCCCCCCACCTCCTTACCCCCCCCCACCTCTTCCCCACCCCCCACCTCCTTACCCCACCCCCACCTCCTTACCCCCACCCCCTCTTACCCCCCCCACCTCATACCCTTCCCACCCTCCTCCACCCCACCTCCTCACCCCACCCCCACCTCCCTACCCCCCCCCACCTCCTTACCCCCCCTTACACACCCCCTCCTTACCCCCACCTCCTTACCCCCACCTCCTTACCCCACCCCCACCTCCTTACCCCCACCTCCTTACCACCCCACCTCCTTACCCACCCCACCTCCTTACCCCCTCCCTCACCCACCCCACCTCCTCCCCACCTCCCTTACCCCCTCCTTACCCCACCTCCTTACCCCCACTACCCACACACCCACCTCCTTACCCCACCTCAACCCCCCACCTCCACCTCCACCCCCCACCTCCTTACCCACCCCCACCTCCTTACCCCCCACCTCCTTACCCCACCCCCACCCACCCCCTCCTTACCCACCTCCTTACCCACCCTCACCTCACCACCACCCCCACCTCCTTACCCACCCCCACCTCCTTCCCCACCACCCACCTCACCCCTTATCCCACCCACACACTCCTTACCCACCCCCCTTACCTCATACCCACACACCCTACCTCATACCCACCCCCACCTCATACCCCCCACTACCCCATACCCCCTCCTTACCCCCTCTACCCCCACCTCCTTACCCCCCCATCCCCTTACCCCCCACCTTCATACCCACCTCCTACCCCCCCCTCTTCCACCCCCCACCTCTTCCCCCATCATACCCCCCTCCTTACCCACCTCCCCCACCACCTTACCCCCTCACCCCCCCTATCATACCCACCCCACCTCCTTACCCCCCACCCTACCCACCCCTTACCCACACACCCCTTACACACCCCCACCTCCCACCCCACCCCCCACCCCTTACCCCCCCACACACCCCCCACCCCTTGCCCCCCACCTTACCCCCACCCCACCTCATACCCCCACTTTACACACATCCTCCCACCCAACCCCACCTCCTTACCCCCCACCCCCTTACCCCCACCCCTGCCCACACCTCCTTACCCCACCCCCCACCCTTACCCACCCCTTACCCCACCCCACCTCCTTACCCACACCACCCCACACCTCACCCACACCTCACCATACCCACCCCCACCTCATACCCACCCCCACCCCTCCCACCCCCCCTTACCCCCACCCCTCTCCTTCCACCCCACCCCCCTCCTTACCCCTGCCACACCCCACCCCTGCCCCCCACCCCTTGCCCCTACCCCTTACCCCCCCACCCCTTACCCCCCCCACCCTTTCCCCCCCCACACTTACCCCCCTCCTTACCCCACCCCTCCATCTGTGACCTTCATGTTATTTTTCCTTCCCTTTAGCGGCGAACAATATTTTTATAGTCTGTTTTACTTCTTTAACCTACTCTGTGTGTGTTCATATTTCTGTTGCTGTCACTCCTAAGCCCTGACTTTATCTTGCTTCACGCTAGAGGTGAGGAGAGGGGTGGGGAGAGGGGGTGTCTAAAGGGTCATGCAGGTCCTGGGTGACTAAAGTATTAATTGATGAACATGATTACCCGTTATTTTAGAGTGTTTTAAGATATCGTACTCAAGGGTGTTATGATATCGTACTCAGGGGGTCCAAGACATCGTACTCAAATAGTTAATACATCGTGCTCAAGAGGCTAAAATATCGTACTCAAAGGGTAAAGAGGTTTCATTTACATTAACAACAAACGACTACTGGACCTAGGACATTCATATATATATTACTGTAATTCTTCTCCTCCCCCTCCTGAGAGCTTTGCATGGAGAGAGGAGTCCAGGCATTGATTGTGTGTTCCTAAGACGAAGGTTTGAGAAGGGTAGTGGAGTCGGTGTGAACATATTGTGAGTTAGGTTAAGTTAGATTAGCTTAAGATTGGTTAGAGTAGGTTAGGTTGTGTTATGACAATGCTTAATATCTTTTGGATGGTTATGTTAGGTGAGGTCAGGTTGAAATGGTTAGGTCAGGTTGATGGGTCAGGTTAGGTTTAGGTGAGGTTAAATTAAGTTAGGTCAGGTTAGTAGGTTGGGTATGTTATAATCTATCTTTTGGATCGTTATGTTAGGTGAGGTCAGGTTAGATAGGTTAGGTCAGGTTAAATGGATTGGGTCAGGTTAAGTAGGTGAGTTAGGTTAGAGTGAGGATCAGGTGAGTAGGTTAGGTTGTGTTATAATTCCCAATATCTTTTGGGAACATTATGTGGGGTTAGGTTATGTGAAGGTTTATGATGGGAGGTTCAGGGCCAAGGAGAGGTTGTGATGCTCTCCTCTGGGGTGTAGCAAGGCTCTGTCTCTTACCTCTTACCTTCTCCCTTGTCTGTGATGGTCTCCTGGTTCTCCCTAGTTTCTTATTGGTCTCCTAGTTCTCCCTAGTTTCTTATTGGTCTCCTAGTTCTCCCTAGTTTCTTATTGGTCTCCTAGTTCTCCCTAGTTTCGTTCGTATTACCATAAACAACATGCAGACGTCTCATGGCTGGTTTTATTAGTTATCACCCTCATCAACATTTCCATCTCCCCCACCATTCCCACCATTACCACCATTCCCACCATTACCACCATTACCACCATTACCACCATTCCCACCATTCCCACCACCACCATGTATACGAATACCGCTGGGTTAAGTTTATTTATTTTGGTTTACAGTATCAACAGAGTGAAACATACAGGGTGTCTCAAAAAAATATATAATATACATCGTGGTGGCAGATACAGGGTAATTCAGTGGACTATGTATACAGAGAGAGAGAGAGAATGTGGATAAGTGTGGAAGAGGTATAATATAATATATAATAATAATAATAATAATAATACAGAAGTAAAATACCCCAAGTGTAGACATTGTTGGCAGGGGTTTGGGTCAGACTAATGCCCACATTTCCTGGCCTGGGGTAAAGTGTTTCCTGCGCGTGGGGGGGAAAATTTTCTAGTGGTGTTTAACGCAGTCAGTGGCCAGGTATAAATATAGATTAATTCATGTAATAAGTCCTTGATGGATTAATTTACTTGGATAAGAGATGTAACTCGATATGGTATGTCTGGTAGGTTAGGGTAGGTTAGGTTAGGTTAGGTTAGGTTTGGTTTGGTTTGGTTTGGTTTGGTTAGTGCAGATAATCCCCACCTGTTGTATAGACACAGTTACTAGTACTGGGCCACCTAGTACGGAACCTCATTAACCTATAACC
This sequence comes from Homarus americanus, assembly GCF_018991925.1. NCBI lineage: Eukaryota > Metazoa > Arthropoda > Malacostraca > Decapoda > Nephropidae > Homarus > Homarus americanus. The sequence goes on along the minus strand of NW_024735442.1, from coordinate 1,632,677 downwards.
TAATTAACTATTGGGATAACTTTTACATTTACAAAATCTCATTAATTAACAGATGTTGTAAATTTAAATTTTTTTAGTTAATTGACGATAATCTACTTTTATAACGTAAACTATTTGTGGTAGAAGTTCGTGGAGCAGTAAGTGGGTGTGATTTACTGTGCAGTGATTTATGCCACAAGTATCAAACACGATCTGTCTCATCCTGCCTCCACGAGATCTAGGACAGACAGAATCACCGGAGCGAGACAAAGGTCCTCCTCCTCCTCATCATCATCATCATCATCATCATCATCATCATCCATCATCATCATCATCATCATCATCATCATCATCATCTTGGGGTAAAAGCTCTCTCTGTGTTAAATATCTCAAACGAACCGAAAATTGTAAGGTCAAGATCTGGGTTGTACGTGTGGCCTTAGATACGGACATATAAACGTACACACGGACGGATGGAGGGGTATACAAGTTAATTCTGTACTTATTTTTTATCATGTTGGTATAAGTCGTCTATATATTTCCTAGAACTTAACCTCGCATAGACCGACAGAAGCAACCCTGACCCCGACCCTGTTGTGTTGAGTTGTGTTACATTCTTTTGCGTTACATTGTGTTGCGTTACATTGTGTTGCGCTCCCCAACAGTCAAAAACAATATTGTGTGAGGCAAAAACTGAGACAGAGGGAAGAAGAGAGGTTGGGTGTAACCTTGGCACTCTCTCAGGAATTGTGGCAGTGGCCTCTTGTACCCGGCTGATGCTATGGCAAGGGACACCTCACCCCCTGTTGCTGCCGCCAGGAGGAAGGGGTAGGAGTTGGTTGAGGAGGAAGTGTGATGAAAAAAGTTTGAGATCGGGAATGGAAACGGCAGGAGAAGATGAGGAAGGGGAGGAGGAGAAGAAAGGGAGGGAGGAAGGAAGGGAAGGATGATCAGGGAGACAGGGATGTTCAATGATGGAATGTGCCCAGGAGGGGGGGAGGGGGCTACAGTAGAGTGAAAGTGTGTGTGTGTGTGTGCGCGCAAATATCGCGCGTATCTTGACACCCCAGATCATATTTTATTGTAACTAGTCGCTGCATTATACAAGATGATGTTATAGTGTTGACCATGATACACCCGCCACCATGACACACCCCCACCATGATACACCCCGCCACCATGATACACCCCGCACAATTACACCCCCACCATGATACACCCCACCATGATACACCCGCCAACATGATACACCCGCCAACATGATACACCCGCCAACATAATACACCCCGCCACCATGATACACCCCGCCACCATGACACACCCCCACCATGATACACCCACCGCATTACACCCGCCACCCCACCATGATACACCCCATCATGATACACCCCCCATGACACCCCACCATGATACACCCCCACCATGATACACCCCCACCATGATACACCGCCAACATGATACACCCCGCCAACATGATCGTTGTTGCATTTTTAAACTTTGTGGTTGTTGAAGAGTGATACATTTGTGCTGAGTAATGGTCCTGGTTGTGTAGTGGTGAAGTCTGTAGTGGTAGTGGTGAAGGCTGTGGTGGTAGTGGTGAAGGCTGTGGTGGTAGTGGTGAAGGCTGTGGTGGTAGTGGTAGGCTGTGGTGGTAGTGGTGAAGACTGTGGTGGTAGTGGTGAAACTGTGGTGATAGTGGTGAAGACTGTGGTGGTAGTGGTGAAGACTGTGGTGATAGTGGTGAGGCTGTGGTGGTAGGGTGAGAGACTGTGAGGTAGTGGTAAGAACTGTGGTGGTAGTGGTGGTAGTGGTGAAGTCTGTGGTGGTAGTGGTGAGACTGGTGGTAGTGGTGAAGTCTGTGGTGGTAGTGGTGAAGGCTGTAGTGGTAGTGGTGAAGGCTGTGGTGGTGGTGAAGGCTGTGGTGGTAGTGGTGAAGGCTGTGGTGGTAGTGGTGAAGTCTGTGGTGGTAGTGGTGAAGACTGTGGTGGTAGTGGTGAAGACTGTGTGGTGGTAGTGGTGAGAGTCTGTGGTGGTAGTGGTGAGAGACTGTGGTGGTAGTGGTGAAGACTGTGGTGGTAGTGGTGAAGACTGTGGTGGTAGTGGTGAAGACTGGTGGTAGTGGTGAAGGCTGTGGTGGTAGTGGTGAAGGCTGTGGTGTAATAGAAAGTTTAGCCACAGCCTTGTTATAGCGTGTTGATGGGAAGGTGGCAGCGTGTTATACTGTACTCAGGTTTACTCCGTTGTTAAGTTTTGTTTGTTTGGTCTGAAGAGTTTGGTAAATATTGTGGATGTATTAATTATAAACGTTTGTAAATTCTGATTAACTAACGTCAATCAGATCAGTGTGGTGAGTACTGTACTGTACGTGTGTCGGAGACTGGACGTATCCCGTACCTTCTCGCAGGTGTGACGGTGATGAAAGAAAAAACAGTAAATATGGCTACGAAGAATAATAACAGGCGACAGTTATAGGATCACATGAAGATTAACACCCAGCTTATTTCACCTAATGTTTATGAAACACACTAACCCAACCAAATTCTTCAGGTAGCGTTAATCAGGTGAAATAAGCTACGGTAGGGTGCCTAATCTTTGTGATTCACAGATTTAATAATGCTTAAGCGGCAAGTAAGTTGTTTTCCTTGTCATGCAGTACATACTGTATTGTAACCTAGCAACCTGCAACATCAAACACTGTTCCTAGCAATAACTGACTGAGCTGTAGGCACTTTATATACCAGTTCCTTTACTCGTCAGAGTTTAAAATACCCAGTGCGGTTGTGAGAGAGATGGTGACTGTCTGGTACAATTTTTCAAGGTTGTAAAGTTTTGATTGTTATGCCAGGGAGGTGTGAGGCGACGTCTGGCCGGCTGGACAACCTGGCGTCAACTTGCTCGTCTCTCTCTCTCTCTCTCTCTCTCGGAGAGTCATGCTACCTGTCTCTCCCGGTTTGGTGGGAATCCCAGTGTGGGGAGGAGTAGCGACTGTCTGGTTCCAGGTCTTGTCCTCGAGTTTGGAAAATACTAAGAAACTCCCTCCCAGCCACAGACACTGCCCGAGGACGTGGCTTCGATCCTCCCTTCCTCTCCTCCCGTCCGCCACTTTTCACCCTTCCTCTCCAACTATCGGCCTTCTGTTTCACTCCCCCCTCCCCCCTCTCTCTCTGCTCTCTCCCCTCTCTTTATTCCTTATTCTTTCGTCTGTCTAAAATATGATTATCATCTTTCTCTTGTTTTCTATCATTCTTCTCTTTCTTTCTGTTCGGTGTTCATGTTTTGTTGTTGCTCCATTTTGTCATATAGTGTACTCACTCACTTCCGCCTCCTGTACCACGCATCACCCTCTGTCCTGCCTGTGTTATACCGTGTGTGTGTGTCAGGACATAGCACCTTAGGGGGATCACTTAACAGGTTCATTCAGTGTTAGGCCTTGACCTCTCACGTGCTCAGGGCGAAGTTACGTACAGTTCAGAAGGGAAAATGTAGGGAGTGCCAAAAAAACAGGAAGGGGGGACTTTTCAGTGACGTCTACTCCTAAGTACTAAAGAGAGAGAGTGTGTGTGTGTGTGTGTGTTGGTGTTCAGAGAGTTGGGTGAACTCCCCGACAGTCGTGTAACTATTGATCATATTGAGAATTTACAAGAATGTTCATCATCAGTAATTCCTGAGGTAGGCGGAAGGTGTGTGTGTGTGAAGGTCGAGATACAGAGTACAGTACCCCCAGCCAGGGCCAGGGGACGGCACTGTGATGGGTGAGGTGGCGTGGTGGTGGCTAAGTTACCAGCTTGCAGTACTGGCGGCAGGGCAGGGGGGCTGTCTCCCTGGCAACACCCGACACTACTGTACCACCGTACTGCTGGTGGCGTCATGGCGCCGTCTGTAACCTACCCCCCCTTGTTCCTCACCCTCCATGCCTCCTTGCCCCTTACCCCTCTACCCCTTCATTCCCCTCATCCCTCCACCCCTTCATCCCCTCATCCCTCCACCCTCCATTCCCCTCATCCCTCTACCCCTTCATTCCCTCTACCCCTCCTTGCCCTCACCCTGTCCCCTCCTTGCCCCTCACCCCTCCTTGTACCCCCCTCAGACTGAAGGTTCTTGGCCTCTGTGGTACAGTACACTTTTTGTAGTCACCTCCTCTTTGTAGTCACCTCACTCTTTGTAGTCACCTCACTCTTTGTAGTCACCTCACTCTTTGCAGTCACCTCACTCTTTGTAGTCACCTCCTCTTTGTAGTCACCTCACTCTTTGTAGTCACCTCACTCTTTGTTGTCACCTCCTCTTTGTAGTCACCTCACTCTTTGTAGTCTCTTTGCACCTCACTCTTTGTAGTCACCTCCTCTTTGTCACCTCACTCTTTGTAGTCACCTCACTCTTTGTAGTCACCTCACTCTTTGTAGTCACCTCACTCTTTGCAGTCACCTCACTCTTTGTAGTCACCTCACTCTTTGTAGTCACCTCACTCTTTGTAGTCACCTCCTCTTTGTAGTCACCTCACTCTTTGTAGTCACTCTGTCACTCTTTGTAGTCAACTCACTCTTTGCCTTAGTCACCTCACTCTTTGTTGTCACCTCCTCTTTGTTGTCACCTCCTCTTGCTGACCTCACTCTTTAGTCACCTCACTCTTTGTTGTCCTCACTCTTTGTGCTCACCCCTCTTTGTAGTCACCTCCTCTTTGATCACCTCACTCTTTGTAGTCACCTCACTCCCCCACAAGATTAAACTCTCACTAAAACTAGAGAGGAACAGTACACGAAAACAATAAAACATCCTGTTGAGTGTTTTAATCATTTATATGAATGTACTCGTTTTAATTATGGATTTTATTTTACTCCATCTCTCATCATTCACCTCCTCACTAAATAAAATTACCAAAGAAAAATATAATTAAGATAATCTCCCATTGCCACAATTGCCTCTTGCTCACATCGCGTTTCTCTTCATGGCACCACTGTAAAGGTTGTTGTCCAAACAAATTATGATACAAAATAAGTGTTTGTCTGTCTTGTTTAAAAGCTTTGTGCTGTAATTTATTTTAGTTATTTTTGTGTGTGTGTAGATTTGATAATTTGGTCGTGTCGTTAGTTTAAGAGCAAGGGGAAGGCAAGTTTAGCATGTATATATCTCTCTCTCTCTCTCTCTCTCATAGCCACCCGACAACACACAACTATCCTTCTAATTACAGCCAAAACAGTCCTCCCCCACCCACCTCCTCCCCCCCTCCCCACTGCTCTCCCCCCCACCCCCCCCCTCCCCACCCTCTCCATTGCTCCCTCACCTGTTTAGCGAGACACCTTAAGATTTGTCCCCAGCTTATTTCACCTTAAGATTAACCACCCTAATACCTTGCATAGCAGGAGAAGTAGGATAAAAACAAGTTTAGTCTTAGGATGGTTAAAATCTCAGGTGAAATAAGCTAATCAGAGAATGTTCAGGTAGAGAGAGAGAGAGAGAGAGAAGTCCATAACGCCATTACTGATGCAACAGGTAATAACATGGAGGGTAATGCCTGTAACACCTGGAAGGAAGCACTTGTGTTGTGTTACCTGATCACAAGAACAGGTGAAGTATTTATCACAAGGACTTGATATTCTCTCCTCAATCCCTGATGTGAAGTCACGTTGTGCGTTCAAGGTGGGGATGACGTGAGTGGGTGCCAGGGGGAGGGGGAGAGGAAGGTGATAATGATTAGTATCCATAAGAAGGACAGAGCGATCCTGGCATTGCGCCCACCTCTCTCTCTCTCTCTCTCTCTCTCTCTCGCTCTCTCTCTCTCTCTCTCTCTCTCTCTCTCTCTCTCTCTCTCTCTCTCTCTCTCTCTCTCCTCTCTCTCCTCCTCCTCCCCTCTCATGACTATTCAGGCCCTTGAAAAAGAGTGAGAGAATGTCGTGAGGCAGTGGAGTAATGTGTGTGAGAGGGAGGCGAGTGGTGTGTCGGGTGTGATGAGAGAACCAGAGAACAGTGGCAGGTACAAGCGAAAAGTGTCAATGATGTCAGGTGTGCACAATGATGCATCAGGTGTGGCACAGTGATACCAGAGGTGGGCTAACCTTAGTCTCAGGTTAGTCATACAGGACGACACCATCTTGGATTTTGCCCACACACAGGTAGAACTGGAGTACTGGTCCAACGATCATGTGTACTGGCTCAACGATCATGCATGTACCCGGCTCTAACGATCATGTGACTGGCTCTAACGATGTACCTGGCTCCAACGATCATGTGTACCCGGCTCCAACGATGTACCTGCCCAACGATCATGTGTACCTGGCTCTAACGATGTGTACTGGCTCCAACGATCATGTACCAACGACATGTGCACCACAACGATATGTGTAACCAGCTCTCAACGATCATAACTCGGCTCCAACGAACCTCGCATCATGTGTAAACTGGCTCCAACGATCATGTTGGCTCCAACGACGTAAAATTCGGTTTCAACGAGATCATGTGTACCGGCTTCCAACGATGTACTCGGCTCCAACGATCATGCGTACCTGGCTCTAACGTTATGTGTACCACCAGATCGAATATTACCTGTTCCAACGATCATACTCAACGATCATGTACTGGTTTCTCAATCATGTGTACCACAACGATCATGTGCGGCTCCCAACGATCATTATTACCCGGTTGCAAACGATCAAGTGACAATTCGGCTCAACGATCATGTGGTTACCTTGGTGTTCCGCCATGATTGATGCACCCGCTGAAATTTAACACTTTTTTAATAAGTCAAATCACCACATTCCGGAAAATTAATACTCGGACAGTTTTTTTTTTCTTCAGGAAGTGATATCAGCGCACCAGCTGGTGATGGTGTTGGTAGAAGTTGGCGGAGGACCGGGGTTGTCGTTTTTCTAACCTTTGATGGAAACTTTTAGCCTTCTTTGTACCTACTGGGACCCCAGACCTGGCAAGCTCCACACCCTCGTGTGTAACTTTTGTTCTATAATTTCACTGCCGTCGTCCTTTGGTTGTGTGTGTGTGTGTGAACGCCAGGTCACTTTCAGCGAGGGCAAGAGTTGTGATCTCACTCAGTAATGGGGCACAACCATGTATACTTTCTTTTTCAGTAGTGTAGTGCCTGGTGAAATAATATACTGTGGGGAGGTCACAGCGGGTGGTAGTGGGCGGCATGACGAGGCACGGGCAAATGGGGTCACCTATTGTGTAGATATAGACGCACCGAGACGGAGATCCGAGGCAGGGAGGGATAGATGGTGATGGACGTGGTGGGTGAGACGCAGCCGATAAAGGGGGGGGGTAGAGGAGAAACCGGTTGGTGAATGAGGTGAGACATAATAGGAGTGAATGGCGTGGGGCGGGGACTATGGGTGGTAACAAGTAAGGTTGACGTCATGGCGTGGGAGAGGTGGAGCACTAGCGGAAGTTGTGTGTACTACTACATGATGGCGCTGTCAGATGCCCATGGGAGGGGAGGGGTGTGCGATTGTAAGGTGGAGGTGTCCCTGTACGGCTCACTTATTAACTCCAACAAATGTTGAGTACGAACCGACCTCGACCCGCCCACTGCCATTTATTGATTCTCGTGTGGATCGATTTGAGAAGCGACCTTCTGCATGAATGTGTATTGCCATTACCGTACAATCCAGGTACTTTTTATGGGTACAGCAGCAGTTCGTTCGAGGAGATTAAAAAAAGTGACATATGTGGATTTTGTCAGGTATCCTAGGTTTATCACCCCATTAAAGAGTGCAAGCACAGTGACAGGCTGTGTGTGCTGCTGTTGGTAGATGTTAGTTCGGTAAAAGTTTACAGTCACAAAACCACACACTTAACGCAGGTGTATTCATGCAAACACAGGTACCACACAAAGTAACAGGTGTACCCACATCAGCAACACAGTACTCACAGTAACACAGGTGTGGCCATCAAAAGTAACAGGTGCTCTACACAAAGTAACAGGTGTACTTACACAAAGTAACAGGTGTACTTACACAAAGTAACACAGGTGTACCTACATCAGTAACAGGTGTATTCATTAATAAAGTAACAGGTGTACCATTATCAGTAACAATAGTGTACCCACAATAAAGTAACAGAAAATTCAATAACAAAAGAGGTACCTATAAAGTAACAGGTGTGTACCAATATCAAAAGGAAAATTTCATGCAAAGTAACAGTTGTACTACACAAAGTAACAGCTGTACCTACACAGCAACATGAGGGTCCACCGAAGTAACTTATATTCATAGTAACAGGGCCAGCTACTGTAACAGCAGGTAGTAACTGATGTGATTTCGATACAGACATTTGATGACACATTCACAAGATATAATACAGTAATGCATATACTTGTGTTTCAGGTGTATCTGAAAACAGAATATTCTCAACAAAATATTGTAACATTTTTTAGTACCGTACATGTAATTAAGTGAATGTCATATACCGTGTGTAACGCATGAGGAGGTGGAACTAAAATACATTAGTGTGACATTTTAAGCACTGAAAAGTATAGTACAAGTAATTAGACAAATGCTCACATACAAACATTATCTTGTACAGTATTTATGCTTGTACTATACTGTACATTTTAGGTAGTAAAGAGCTGTAGAATATATTGTTTCTCGTCATGTATAGAAACATCCGGATTTTCTCAGAATACTTGAGACCTAAAATTATTGATAAAGACCGTGATCCCCTCATACCGTAGTGGAGATGATGGATTACTGCATACCGTATTCCTATTAAGGTTCCGAAACCGGGTCTGGCAAGCAAATTAGAGAACAAGGATTAAGGTAGATACACTGGTACCTTGTTTTGCCACTGCATCAGTATCCAGTGTAGTAAGAAGCTATAGTCGTGGTCATAACAGGAACCAGACTTTTTCAGACTAAACAGCCAATGATTGCGAATAATACTGTGGTGTTGTACTACTACACTGTATAAATACAGATTGAACACTCGCCTCAATGATAGTAATCTTAATTTACTGAAGGAAAATATAGTGTAGTATAAATAATTTATATTTTCCTGTGCCTTTGAATTGACACACTTGAGTGTATTAGGCAATCTGTGTTCTTAAAATACTTCTACTTACCGCCTTAAATGATTTAAAAAAACACATGTCTTTCTCAAATATATGTTTATAACACTCAAATACAGCCTCCTGAGGTTTACAGTGAAGTGTACTGTACTGTACTGTACCGTACTGTACATCATTTCGTTCGCCCTTTAATCAACCCATTATCACCACACTGTTTCGTTTCTGCAACTTTTCCATTATCTAAAATGCCATACTTATTTTTATTTTCTTTGTGTCAAGTTTTGTTTCACACAGCCTTGTTGGATTCTTGATTCTCAGAAATGGCCACCACCTTCTTGGAAAGGACTCCGAGTCGCGCGATGTGACATTGATGACCTCTGGAACAACTGTCACCAGAGCTGGAGACAAATGGGAGAAGTTGACCCAGATGTAGTATATTGTACCGTACATTGTGACTTAATTGATTTAGGGAGTTAGAGGAGACTCCGTACCAGCCAAAATTTATTTTACTTTGAGCAGAAAACAGGCACAAAGACTTGAAGCTGCAATATTATATTATTTACTGTATTTTGCTTATATTTGTGGACGTGAGGGATTTCAGACTTCATCTTTGTTGAAGAAGCAAACCATTGACCCAACACAACTTGGCGATGATACCCTCGGGATTAATTCTAAATGATATAATGTGAAAAATGTAAGTTTTTCAATTTTTAAGGAAGTAATAGTAAATGTATGCTTGTGTACAATAACGTTGTTTTCAAATAACAATATCTAGCGCAGACCAATATTTCACACAGTACCGTACAGTATTGCTGTATACTGTTTCCCAAATTGTAACAGAATTTCGATAGTATAGTTATGCACTATACTGTATATCACCTAAGTATTATTATTAACAGTGTATCTTTACAGGATTCATTAGTCCCACCGAGAACGTAACAGCGTGAAAAGGCATACAGGTCCTGAACAGTAAACACCTCATAGCACCATATAAATAACCAACACAATGAACCAGAACGTACAGAACTCGTCCCATTTATTGCAGGGACCATAAAGAGCAGAAAGAAGATGAAGATGTATTAGAACCGATATGCTACGAAATAATACATTTTTTAAATATTTCATATTAGAATTTACATTTTGTGCACAGTACTGTATTAAAGAGAATCATGTATTAAATTTCACTAATTCACATAACTGATAGCTAATTTGTAAGTATTTAAATTATTTTAACCTTTTTACTATTGGGATGCCACTTTTAATATCTTGTCTAACACCAGACAATTTTATTATGATGAGAGACCCATACACAGGGGGAATTACTGATTCAAATTTAACATCAACCAGAACACCGCAGAATATTTTTAAAAACACACATGACCGACTGTTGTTAGTTTTACAGTTTTTACCACGCTTAACATCACAGTTACTAATGTTCATTAAACCACTTATTTTATCAGTATCTCTTTATCCCACAGCTGTTAGAGCTAGTGGAAGTTTATCATAACCATTGCCAGGTGTGTGTGTGTCCATCAGGGTGTCTATTTAACTAGGTTTTTCATTTCAAAATAAATATTTTAACACAACATAACCTCCAATTTAGACAAAGCACCAGACTATGTTGTGTTTAATGAAGTTGTAACTGAGAAAACTATCTTCATCAAAAACATTGGGTTGCTCCCCAATACCTACAGAACCACAGGATGATGATGATGAAAGCTTCAAATAAGTTGAAGTAGATCTTGATGAAGTTTTAAACACAGCCACTGAGGATGAGATTGTTGACCTAGCTGGTTAGTTATATTGATCTGCATTTACACTTACTTATAACAGCAAGAAAGAAACCTCACCAAACTGCACATTAAGTAAATGACAGTAAGAGGAACGAGTGTCTTTTGAGAAATTAGTAACATTTTCTTGATCACGTGTATAAGCTGCACAAAAATAAAAGCATTTTACTATTATTATTTTGCATTATGGAATGTATCACTGGATAATGTTTTTAATAACATTGTTAATTCAAGGTTTGAGATGCAGTATTATACCCATATATTTTCTTGTTGTTCAAACCACAAATCAACATATTAACTATACAGTGATCCCTCTAGTAATCAGATTTCGGTAAACAAATTACCTTCCATGAATTCTTACCTCGTTAACAAGCAATCCTCGATTAACGAATCTCTACCAGCCTCAACACCATTTCTCTTGCATTTGCCAAGCCCACCAGCCGTAGTGTGCAGATTAATCCGCCAATACAGTAATTGGTTCTAGGGTTTAACCTCTTTTAGTAAATATCAAGAAGTTTGTACTTTTCAATAATTTTAAAAGTCTTATATTAATTTTTTAGTTATTTAACAATTATTGAAACATAATGAAGCAGTAAGTTTTTACCAAACAGCTCTACACACCATACAGGCCAGCTCTGCTCTTTTCAGTGGGGGTAACATCTGTCGACTTCCTCTTCAACATACGCGTGTTTCCAAGCAAATTATTGGTCATTTTGAAATTTATTTTACATATTGACAATATATAATGCAGTGCAGTGTTAATGAAAGAAAATAGACCAAAATTTTATGGGAATTGCGCCATGGGGTGACTTCTTCCACCCCAATGCCTTCTCCCTTCTTCCACCCCACCACCCCATCATCATCATCATCATCATCATCATCATCATCATCCAGGAGCCTCTACATACACCAGTAAGTGTACTTACTACCTTTTTGTTGACTTTAGCAATTTTCAGTGAGGAACCACCACCAAAACCCATTGAAACAATGGTTTCTCGTTAATTAGCAACCTTCTAGAACGAATTGTGCTCGTTAACCGAGGGACCACTGTACTTTTAACTGCAAGATATCTGTTTATATTTAACAAAGAGATAACATAATAAGAATAATCCTGTTCCACCTGATTAACAACTTATTGTAGAAAAAAATTTAGCGAATCTTCAAGTAAAACTCATTGTGAGAGAGAAGGAATGAATGTGAGGATAAGCGGGGTGTTTAGACTTTAAAGTGATGTCATGAATTGTATTTCTTCAACAGCTATCTTGGGCTTCCACTCCATGATGAACCAGGAACAGTATCATGCATCACTACTCAACAAAGGCAAACCACTTGGTGTTGGTTGGGGTGGCATCACAAAGGCAAACCAAGCCCCTCCCTGCTGAACCCCCCAATGACACTGATATTGAAGAGAGCATCAAGAAGCTAAAGGACGATGATATCAACTGCAAAGACCTCAACTTCAACAATATTAGGGTAAGGTGTTGTGTCAGTGTTTTTAGCCCCTTACGTACAATGCCTTAGACCCTTAAGCGCATTATCTTGACCCATAGTACGATATCTTAACCTCTTGAGTGTGATATCTTGATCCCTTGAGTATGATCATCCTCAAAGGGTTAATCATGTTCCTGCCTTCAAATTTTCATGGTAAAGAAACCCTCAGTCTTAATCAAGGGTAAATAGGAGTGAATTTCGTGTAATGGAGAGAATTACAACAAGTAGGTGATACCACCGTGTTGAATCTGGGTTCTCTGAGCCAGTGTTACCCAAACTTATCAACTTCATGGACCAGTGGAAAATGTGAAATAAAGTGTGACCAGTAATTGTAAATATTTTATATATAGAATTTATACTGTATATTCATAGTACATATACGGTAGACCCTCGATACTTTATGAGATTAAGACCAGTAATCACAGGTAAATATCATTTTCACAATACTGTATGATATATTGTTCCATAACTTATCATGGAGGAAAATAGGATACAGGACCAGAGACTCAAAAAGTTGTGTTATTCCTGTGGTCCTGATATAAATTTTTCATGTTTTGTTTTTACTGAACATCTTTAGGGAGCCTTCTGGCCTCTTGCCCATTAGTATTGACTGGACCATGGCCGAGTCATGGTGTACCAACTATGACAACGAATATAATATATGCTAATGCTGATAATGTAAAGAAAGTGTGGCTGCTTATTGGTGCTCGTTTAGTGTTTATTAAGACTTTTTTTACCAAAAGTTGCTCCAAACAAAGTATGATTTGTTTCACTTAACATTTATTCAGGGTTGCATCCCAGCATGAATAGAAGACTTACTGTTATTGTAATTACAGAGGGTCTTTGGCAGGTGTTACTCTACCATATTGAAATGTTGTTTAAAGATAAGGAATTATTGAAAAATGTGTTACTTTTTATTTTCTCCTAATTTTCACTTTATCTTTTTGTCGTGAAGGAAGCCAGTTACTGTGTATGTTAAGATTGGAACTTAAATTTTGTTTTACAGGTTGAAATGATCTTACTATCCTAGCTAGTGGTATAAACATATGCATTATATCAGCTTAGATAGTTTTCAGTTTCTATTCTGTCTGTAGCTACCAGTGATAGAACTTGAGGAAGGTAAAGTAACTGATCCCATACTTGTTAGTAAATATGAGGACAACCATCTTACCATACTCACTCCAGTACAGTAATAGGAATCTTCATTTTCAATAGAGAAATTACATGTTCAGTAATTTGAGAATATCTTTTATTTTTCTACAAATGTCATAAACTTTTTTTTGTGATTGGCTAAACTTGTTATTCAGTGAAGCTAGTGTCTATGAACAGAATAATATAATTGATAGGATACTTGATTTACCTCAAGCTATTAAGATATGGTAAAATTGTTTCATGTGTTTTACTTAAGAAATAATTTATTTCCAGAATATTTCTGATGAACAGCTCAAACGCCTCTTTGATACCTTGGAGATGAACACAAAGTTAGAAAGTCTGAGCATGTCAAATGTTGGTTTGTCAGATCGAAACCTAGATGCTCTTGTCAACTCTACAAACGAACAATGTACTCAGGACACTAAGGAAGGAATATGTTACCTTTATCCATCTCTGGTTTATAAGGAACATGTTACCTTTATCCGTCTCTGTTTTATAAGGAATGTGTTACCTTTATCTGTCTCTGGTTTGTAAGGAATATGTTACCTTTATCCATGTCTGGATTATTTATATAAAGAGAGTATTAAATTATTCTTAAAAATTAATATTAATTTTATAAACATACAGTACTTGATCATTTGGGCAAGATACTGAGGCTATATCCATGAATGAAGATGGTTTATATTTCTCAACTGATAATTCTCAAAAAAAAGATACTGAATATTTATTGAATTGCTTATATTACAAAAGCTATTGAAAAATTTATACTGTATCATGATTACAAAAGAGTTTATTGTGGGTACCTACCATTAGCTTAGTCATTTAAGATATATTTCTTTTCAGAAACTTGAGAAAAGCTTTATAAATAAAAATTTAATTTAGTTTGAAGCTTCAAATCATAATTATGTAGGTTATTGGTATTTCAAAGCTCTAGTTTCCAGTTATAACCTGTATTTGATTTTAAAATTTCATCTGAAGCATGTTTCATCATCAGTGATTGTTGAGTTTCAAAGTTAATCCAAGCAACATTTAGGTAAAGGCAACAGAATTCTTGATCTATGTAATCAGTTGGGTACAGATTTAAGCATAATGTCAAGTCATGTATCCAAAATTCATTTTCTAGGGAAACAAGCTTAGAGTAATACAGTACAGTACTTGATAGTTAAATCCTCATTTGTTGTATTCATCTTGTATATTTTTTTTAAATCTGTTACACATTTTCTAATATTCTCAAAGATACAGTACATGTAAATTACTGTAATGTGAAAATTCTTATTGCTACTTTATTTTCAGTTTGGAGACGAACAACATTAGCCCGGCAGGTATTGTGATTGAAGCCCTTCTAAAAAATCATTCAGAGAAGAGATCCGCCTTGCAAACCAGGTACAGTAATGCAAAACTTGATTTCATTTGCAGCGAGAGCTAGCCATACACACTTTGTATTTAAATATATACAGTACTTTTTTTCTCTCTCTCTCTATCTAAATATGGAAGTTTTTTGTACCCCTGACTCAGGATACAAGGGAATGAAACAAATGTGAAGTGACAGAAATGACAAGTTTGAGAGCAGTGTGAGCTGTATACAAAGAAAAAGAAAGACAGATATCAATAGATGTAGAAATATAAAGATATTTTGGACAAAAAGTGAATTAATTTGCTTAGGTGGTGTGGACTAGTGAGAAAGTTGTAAGTTTTTGTCCTAAAATGACTGAAAAAAATTCAGAGGATTTGTTTATACAGAAAATACTTGTGTACTATACACACAAGTATCGAAACCAATTAGGTTTATCTGAGGTGTGTTATTGTATGAAGCTTGACTATCTGCTAATACTATTGGGAAAATTTTATATACCAACCATCCTTACCCTTATTCTTAGGAGGTAGGGTAGCCCATCCCCATCTCTTCATGGTGCATGCCATTACATAGTACACTTTGTGTCTGTTCAAGTGGAACCAATGGGGAGGTGCTGCTTAACATCCAGCAGTTTGTTTCTTTGTTTTTTCCTGATCTGTGTCTTTAACCTATTTTCTTCTGATTGGTTTTGTTTTTAAGCTTTGCTTAGAGTTTTCCAGACAGTTTGTTAGCATTCTCCTCATAATCTTGGTTAGGTTAGGTTAGGCTCAAAACCAAATTTTAAAGAGCATATAGATTCGCGGGTTACGAGTTGCAACTTTCATGTTCTAAATCTATATGCTGTTAAACAGTTTTGGATAGACAGTGCCTTGTGACACTATTACATTCACTTTTTTGTCTCGGGTTGACTATTGTAACTCTTTGTGGGTCTGCCTACCTAATGATCTACTGAAGGAAGTTCAGACAGTTTTGGACAGAGTTGCCAGGCTTATTTTACTCTCCCTTCGAGGACACCCACTACCTCATTCTTGATTGAATTGCTCTGGCTTCCAATTAAAGTTAGGATAGAGTTTAAACTCTGCCTAAAGATTGGGCTAATTTACTAAATCCTTTGACCACAAGTTCTGAAGTTAATTTGCATAGAAGTGATGATCCTTCATACCTTGAGGAGCCTAGACCAGTATGGGAATGTTCTTATGCTGCCCGATCCTTTTCCTATACAGCGGCCAGATTGTATAATCGGTTGCCTGCATCCATGAAACAGCTGACTTCTATTGAGGCCCCTGTGTACAATTGTTCAAGTAAAGGTGGAGATTATTAGCATGGTGATATCTCCATTAGCCAGAACAATTGGTGCCGAGCTCTTGCGGGAATTATTAAGTCTTTATAAATCTTCATTTTATTTATTTATTCATTTAAGTTTCAAAACTTGGTTGTGGTGTTGCTGTTTGAAAATGTAGGAAGTGAAAGCTAAGTGTGTGTGTGCTATCTTATGGCGGGCGAGTGTTCTTGGTAACAAGATTGAGATGCAGCTCACAGACATCATTGAACAAAATCCCACTGTCCTACGTGTTGGCGTCCACTTTGAGTTCAACGATGCTCGCAGCGTGTCTCTAAGCACCTACAAAAGAATCTGGACACCTGTGAGTATGGGGGGGTCTCTGGTATCATTTCATAAGGGTTCACCAGTCACCTACATGGATTCGTCACACCTCTGTTGTGATTTTGGTGCTGATGAATTTTATGATAAATATTGTTAATTCTAGTTGATAATTGTGTGTTTGAAGCAGGTTTTCAGGTCTGATAAGTTGCAGGTAATAATGGTTGGACTTGCAAGTTTAAAAGAAGTTTTAAATGAGGTAATTTACTTCAGCTTTTTATTCTTTGCTTTGTTTTAGTTTAGTTGCATATACTGTAGGTGCTAATTTAGCTAAAGCTTGGTAAGTGATGGAAGCCTCTAATATGCATTTTGTCATAAATCCAACACTTCATCAATTTCTAACTCTTGGAAGATGTGATAGTTGATCAAGATTATATGCAGTATTGGAATGGTCATCTTTCTATAGTTTTTATTTTTTTAATTCTCCTGTAAACAGATCGTAATTTGTTTTAATGATTTTATAAAGTAATTTTAAAAATTTGAAAATTAAGAAGTTTCCATGGGTATGGATCATCAGAAATATATGACACCATTTGGAAAGAGGTTATTCCTATAATTTTAAGGGACTTGTTGTACACTCGTGGTTACTAGTTAAGGCAAAAAGGAGTCTACATCATAAAAGACATCCCTGTTTTTTGTTTTTGTCATGTTCACTTTTTTCCACATGGTCATGGCAGTCTTTCACAAATATTTTCACATGGCTACCACCCATCAGCAAACTGTAATGCCACTCCTCAAAATATTTGAAAAAAAAAATGTATTTTGAGTCAAGTTGTCACATACAAGGACAGTTTGTGAAGCTTATTTTTAGTTACACATTGGAAAGTGCGATAAGAATGTATAGTGTTCCTTTACAGTTTTTGGCACACATTTATCCTGAATATTGAAAGTGAAAGATTGACCTTGGAATGGTTTCTATTTGCTGTGAGATAATATTATTTAATATTTTATAGAATTGACTTTGACTGTTAATATATGAAATGGATTGTTTGTTTGGAATGTTAATTCTGCTTTAGCATTTATAAGATTAAAATTGGTAAATGAACCTTGGAACAGAGACTGACCATGAGAATATCATAGTTACTGAAACTACTGTATAGTTTCTTTTACTTTCAAAATATCATAATACTACTTTCATAAACTTTACAGTACAGTAGACACCAAGTTGTAAGTTTGTTTATTTTTTCATGTTTATTTTTATCAAAGACGATTGTAAATAGGGCATCATCAGTATAAGAATTCACGATTAGATACCAGGTTTCTCATTATATGCATGTCTTGGGGTGTCAGAATTAAATTCGGTATGTTCACTTAAAAGTTTCACTTCCTTGTAAGATTATGTAGATAAGCCATTGTGAAGAACTTGAATAATGTACAGTCATACATTTCAGATTTAATTTGAGGCTTCAAAAAAACAATAAATGTGGCCTTCCCACATGAGGTATTACTGTATTAGATAATGAAATACTTGCATTACCTACTTGGGTATAGAATGAAAAATTACTCCTGATGTATAGAATATCTGTAAGGCAGTGGCCCTAAGCAGTATTTCCAGTTCAGGAAATATTATATAAAACAAGACATATAATTTGAGAAAAGGTTAATGGTGTAGATATTAATGGGTAAAATTGCATGTAGGAGGGCCAGGGAAGGCAGAGGCTGAATTAAGAGTGAGATTAAAGGCTGGTTATCCAGAGATAAAAAATCTGGGATGATTGGTAAAGACATGTTGAAAACAGTTGGAGTGGAGGCCATCATCTCCAGCATTTTGATGAATTGAAGATTTTGACAAGACAAATGGCATTATTATTAGCTCATTCTTCTCATTCATCAGATCATTAAAGAAGCCAGTTTTTTTCATTTGCTATATGCTTTGCTTCCAGTTGATTGTGTTTTAGTAATTCCTATATCTTATTCTTTGCTTAGAGGCTGTAATTCAATAAGAATTCCCCTTTTTTATTAATTCATCCTTGGCTGTCCTACAGCATAAAATATTAATACAAATGTATGTAGCTGTGCATACACTTAGGTAAGAAAATATTCATTCTTATAGAATGTTTATGCAAACTTTAACTCTTTATTAAAGACTTCTTTAAAAAAATATATTGGTAAATTATTTTTTTGTTGCAAAAACCTTCCATTGACATAGTCCTGTGAAGCATAAACCCTTTCTAACACCACATTTTGTCAAGGGAATTATACCTTCCCTAGCACAGCAGAAGTAAAGGATAAATATACAGAACTAGAAAGGGGACTTGGTTGTCAAGGGCCCATTGCTTGTTGTGCTTTTTTTTCTTCTTTTCAGCGTGAGAGGAGTGTAATAGTAATATACAGTAGTGTAGCGTAGACTTCTCTACTTCCCCATTCATGTAAGGTTGGTGATCCATGTGGGGGTAGAGAATGCTCACCGGACGGTTCTTTTTGTTTGAGTTTTTTTTCCAACTTGGCCCTTTCACCCTATCACTTTGATTGAGTTTGTTCCCATTGAGTAAAATATAGTTGATTTAGGGAATCTTGTTATTGCATCTTTTTTTACATTCCCTTCTTGATATAAAGATTAAGTTATTGGTTTGCTTGTTGTTAGGTGTGAAGCTGTTGACAGTTCTTACAGTAAAGACATAAGAAGTATTGGTTGTAGTCTAAAAAGTTTTGAGTAAGGACTGTCCTTGGCTTCCCCTATTATTCCTGTTTGTATTGGACTGCATTTTTTGAATGATTTATGCAGATTTTCTCTTTCAGTGGCTTCTGATCCTTGTTTCCTACTTCCTAGCACTTATTTGTATTTTTGATCCTCTGATGGTTAGGCCTGCACAATCTCTGCATTAAGAGAGCTGCTTTTGAGCTGTTTGCACACCCTACATACTGTAGTTGTGATAAGTTTTCAGCATTTTGTCTCCTTTAAGAGTTGTGATGTTGCTATCCCAGGGGCCCACAGATTCCACAACCCAGGTACCAGACATGATGAAACACAAGATAAACTATCCATATTTTTCCATATTTCCAGTCCGCATAGGGGGAAAGCCCCGAAAACCAAATAGAGCCATGGCTCTTCTCAGAAAGGAACATCGCTATGGTTTGCCGAAGAGGATCTAAAGACAAATAAGAATCTATTCTACAACACTAATGGACAAGATCTTTAGGATCAGATGGTAGTATTTCAAGGTACAGTGAAGCCTGCAAGTGATGAGGACAGCTAGAGCCAACAATTTGAGTTTGGCTTATTATTATTGTATTTATTCTTCTTGCTATTAAATTTAATACAACTATTACTAGAATTATTACTTTATTTTGTAGTTTTGAATTGGATGTTGCTTTCATATTCTTTTGAGCAGAGCGAGGATTTCTTCTAACGTGTGGAGACCCATGGATTGTCTCTGGTGTTCAGTAGAATAGGTTCTTTTTTTCTTTAACTTGGGTAGCACAGGTAATTCTTCTTCTTCTCTCTATTTCACTGTTTCTATGTGCACTGGCAGTCCGAGTTGGTGTCACAGTGCGCAGAATCACGCGGAAGGTGACAACAGAGGGCGCAAGCTTTAGCTTCGTCCTGCCTTCTTCTAACTCCCCTCCAGCTTCCCCCCTGCCCCCATCACCCCTTCCTTCTCAGGATGAGGTTAATGAACTCCCATCAGTAAATGGGGAGAGGCAAGCAATGGAGGACATAGAAAATGAGATGGCCTTTGAGGAGGATGATGACTTTGATGATGAGGAGGAGGAGGAGTGAAGGTGATTATGAGGAGTAGGATTAACATGAGAAAAAGCAGCTGAGTCAAAGTTTTCTCACTGTAGTGCTGCTATTCATGGTCAAACTTAAACTGACTCTATAGGCCTTTATACTGTTTTAATCTGATTTTAGAGAATGCATTTTCTTTGGGTCAAAAAAGAAATTTGAAAGAAAACCACAAGTTTTTTAATTTGTTGTTTATAAAAATAAAAAGGTAGTTGTATACAGTATAAGTATTTTATTTGGAAATTATATTATATACTGTAATTACTGGAGACTGCAAACAATGCATTTATCAAACATAAAGTTTATAATTGTTCTGCAATATTCTTGTCATTGAATCAAAGATATTATTATGAAGTTTTTATTCAATGAATTGTTTTTAAAAGAAATTAGTTACATTTTAACTGTGTTCATATTTTATTTTTGTTTATGGAGTCTCTCTGAAGTTTGTGTTTGACCGTGATTGGCTTCAACAGTGTAATTATATCAGTTAAACCTCCAGTTGCCTGTATAGTACTTAGGACAAGCAGGACAAACATAGATTTTTGTTTTACAAATCCCCATACCTCGGCAATGATACCCATAGATCAATAGAAGGCTTAATAGCATCAGAACTTTTGTGTTTGTAAATAGATAAATGTGAATTATATTTTTCTTATTAATGCTGTTAAAATTTCACTAATTATGTAACATTGACTCTGTCTAGATATTACTTGTAACATTTTTATGGAAGAACTATAATTTTCACAATTTTTATTCTTCCGTGGATCTGGTCCTCCCAGAATTTTATTTTTATTTTCTGTATGGCACATCCCCGATATCTAGTTTAACAGTGCACTATCATACTGTATTACAACTCTGCTTTAGTTGTCTTTTATTTTAACTGCCTAATTTACTCTTTAATCATCTTTCATTCTTACATCCAAGTTATCACCACATGATGAACACTTTCCTTTCCTCCTTATTTTTTCCTCAAACACCTGCTTAATGTGTTGGTTTTAGTTTGCTGTGAATCTTTCCCTTCAAGTGGAAAAGGCATTGTGAGTTTAGTTTGGCATCCTTTTTGGTTATCCTTAACCTTGGGAATCATTTGAAGAGGCATTGGGTGTAAACTTTCACTCTCCAGATTGTGTGTGCCTCTTCTCTCTTTCTCTCACTCTGGAGAGCTTTGACACTCTCCAGATAATTGTGTAGTGATGTATCATCATTTTTAATTCGACACTGTTGTGGCTTCTCAGACATTGTGATTGTTCCTAGAATTTCATTTTAAAATCCCTTGGCGGGCTTACTGCAGACTGTCGGGTGTTGCTGCGAGGCGGACCACCCCTTGGTCCTCTTCACCCTCATGCTGAACAGAGCAAGGGTCAGGTGACTAGAGCCTGAACCTTAGGCGACCCAAGCCTGTGAGTGCCACCAGTATGATGCCTACACCAGAGTGATGGCCAGGCATCAACAAATGGGACCACTAAGATGGCACCTCCAAGATCTTGCTGATTGATTGATCCTGAATATCTTTAATATCTTACTTTATCTTATCACTATTCTTTACCTTTTAAGAGATAATTTATTTCTTTAGTAAATTGAAATAATATGTTAATTTGATTTGCAAAATGTGCACAATTTAACAAGATCATTCCGAACAAGGAACATTCTATCAGTGTGATTTTGGAGCACCTTTGACTGACCAAGTGACTCACAAGCCACAGCTTAAATTCATATTCAACATCAGACAAGATCTCTCCAGGTCTGCTAATAATGTAACCAGCGCTTTACTGTATACCAAATTACTTAATACAGCATTTCTTCAGCATAATAGGCAACTTATGATATTGCAAATGATCTGTTTCCCTGCTGCATTTATAACTTTGTATTCAGGAGAAACACGACTTAATTGAATTTTATGAAATGTTTTGAAAGATTTCTGGTTATTAGATAGAAGAATTTTTCAATGGAACATAAAAAACTTGGAGGAACTTAATGTGACAATAATATTTTGGATGAGTATCATATTAGGTAAGTTTGGTGGGTAATCTTGTATCTCCTGAACACTTTCTTCACAGCATAATAACACATTGGTGATCCTTGTTCTGTATTAATAATGCCTTATGTGTCTGTCATAGTGCTCATTAACAAATACTCCAGTCTAATACTTTACAGTTGGATTTGTATATTCATTACATATAAAAGTATGCCATTGCAATTTTTAATCATAAAGCTTAGAATAGATATGCTTTAAAAGAATAGATTATTTGCTTTAAAATGTGAACCATTACTAACATTATTAACAAGGAAGCTTTTCCAAATGTCTTTTAGAAAAGTTGTAAATATGTTACTAATTTACTACTTTGTTATTACAGATTGATAACTCTATACTGTACACTAATGGCATGATTCAGACTTCAGTGTTAGCATTTGTAAATCTATTCAGATTTTTTTGAAATTACAAAAATCTCAATATGTTCATGCAATTTTTTTCCTGTTGAACAGTTTTTTTCATTTTTGAAAAAGATGAAAAATTAAGTGCAGAATTATAAACAATGCTTTACTAATGCTACACTGAATCTGAGAAACTGATCTATCCCAAATGCACATAATATTACTAGGTACCATTTAATAAGTAGAAATGCCAATATTTTATTTAAACAACTAATTCCAGTAAAAACAAGATTTGATAACTAAAATATTATGAAATACATTACACCTTTGAAATGAAATGTTGCCCATGGGAAAGGTCATTTAGCATTCTTTAGTCAGTACAGGAGTTTCGAATGACAACTCTCTGTCCTGTTTATTTCAGTCCGCCTTAGCAGGATCGGTGCTTCAAGCGATCACTAGAAGCTCCCTAGGTAGTACTAGCAAGATCTTTTTACTGTTTTGTCTAGTTGTTTCTCTCTTCATGCACATAGTACTGTCCACATAACCCAGTGATTGATATACTCCTTCCAAGCTGCCTTAATACCGTAATCATTTAATTATAAATAGATTAGTAAAGAGTCATTAAATTTCCATGATTAATGATATTCTTAGTGGTTTGGAATTAGATTATATGATTGTTGGGTCAACAATGCTTGTGGGCTACAATTTAAAGCACAAAAAGACTTTAGCTTTGCTTTCTTAGATTAATCAAAAGAGGTGATGATTTCACAATGTTCAGTGAATGCTGTAGGTGATGGTTCCACTGCATCTGCCTATTCTACTGTACTTTCACTGCCCTCTGTAAGTGTATCTGCATACTGTAATGTTCTTACTAAAGACAATTAAGGTGTTTGGTGGCAGTGGTGACATTACCTGTGATAATTTTTCTCTTTGCTTCTCTTATATATTCAATACTGTAACTGATTTAAATAATTATCCGATTCTACGGAACAACTTACTCATCTTAGGAATTTGGTTAACCATAGTTTAGGTTATCATGTAGGTTTTAAGCTGTTTGTAATCAAGGTATTTATTCTTGCAAGTAATGAAAACATATCAGAATATTCAATTTTAGTTTCTATAGGACATTTTCAATCCAGTCAGTAAGTTTGAATGAATTTCTTGATACAGTACTTTCGATTCACTTAGAAAATTATTTACGTGGATGTCCGAGTCCAAGATGATTGGGGGTTTATTCCTTATGTTTTCTCAACAAAATTTTTCTGTATACAGAAGCCTTGGGTTATTTTGTGACTTTCTTTTGATTTGTTTATTTTGCAGCTGACTAATTACTGCCATTTTTCTCTATATAGCCAGTCTTTGATGAAATGCATAGTCTATCATCAGTAATAAAACATTAGGTTAATGAACAAAGCTGGCCACGACACAATAGCTGAAATGTTTACATCTGAGAGGGATTAAGTTTTGTCCACAAAATTTTTTTAGAGCTTATACTAAAAAAAAATTCATCCCTTTCAATTTTGGGGCTCCATGAATATAGAATGTCTTTTATCTTCAATAAAAATATTCCCTCAAGTTGCTGATTAACATGCATAACTGTTATCCAGTATTACTGCTGATTCCGGCTATTGGAGAGTTCTAGGTTTGGGGGATTCCGGCTAACGGAAATATTACTGTACTACTGTACTCGCCAGTAGTTACTGTTGTCTTGTGCTTGTGATGCAGGCAGACCAAATGGTGATATGATGATACAGGATGGCCTGCTTTGGTCCTGTACCATTTACTGTAGCAAGTGTTGCTAACTATCACTCTCCTCTCCTATGAAGGAGGGATTATACATGCACTATATACTGTACTATACATGTAATGAAACTAAAAAGGTTGTGGAATAATCACTACTATACTCTAATATGGCTTAGAAATTAAGAAAATATAATATAAAACTTTAAAATAAGAAAAATTAAGAGCATGGGTGTGTGTGTGTGTGTGGCAAGTGATGTAATTGTACTCACCACTCAGTAGCACTGAGGGCGTGTGAGGCTGAGCTGTGGGCAATGTTATTGTTCAACTCGTAATATCAGATGAATACGAATTCCTTTTTTCTTTACTCCGATATGCACACATAATAAAAAAAATAATTGTCATAAGGTCAAAAACTTAAGAGAATAAACATTTTTTACGTGCATGGGAGTTAACACCAGGGAGGAGAGGGAGCAGCTTGGGGAATCTCGCAGTTGTTCGCTGTCTCATGTCCCATGTGTAGTGAAACAATTCCCAAATGGCAATGCAGTATTTTTTCTTTTATTCAATTTTTATTATAATTTGTATTTATTCCTCACATTCACTGATACAGTGTACACGCTACACAGTTCAGCCGGGCAGTCACCAACCTGACTCAAGAGACGTGTATGGCTGCTGCCTGTAGGCTGTGACATCACGTAGGGGGGAGGGAGAGTGCGGCTGGCCACAGTTACAGCTCACTGCCTCAATACATACATTCACTTCCCACACATACACCATGCTCTTCATTTTTCTTATTTTATAGTTTGATATTATATTTTCTTTATTTCTAAGCCACATTAGAGTATTGTAATGCTGCACACTTGGAGCACACAATCCCCCAGTTAGTCAAACATTGCTAAACTGAATTTTGGCCAATTGCTAAGAAAGAAAGGTACTAAAAATTTTACATCGCATAACCAAAACATCATTAAGTGAATGAATGTTAAACAATGGATACCTTTATAGCATTAGAACTTGCTTGAATTTACTCTTTACTTTGATGTTTGTAGATTTGTCTACTGGTCTCATCACCATAGCAGAACTCAAACTACAGTATATGTACACTGATGAAATTTTAACTGTAGTGCATGATATTCAAGAGTAATATATCATACAGAATACTGTATTACCTATATTGTATAGTCTCTGGAAGTGTGAGGAATAGCCAGTGGAACTTTGAATTATTGCCTGCTGACAGACTTCATTACTGCGTTGATAGTATTTAGGCATGCTCTTGTCTCGTTATTAGATCAGAATCCAAGAATGATACTATATGTACATCACATACATTTGGTCTTGCTTATTTGCTTGAGAAGATTTATCTCCATTTAAAATGATTAACAATAATAAATTGTGGTGTCTTGATACAGTAATTAATTTTGCCAGCCCTTGGTGTCATATTGTATAGGAATTGGTCTATACAGATTCTTCTTATACTGAATTTCAAGAATGTTGTAAGAATCGGCAACAAAATACCTTGATTACAAATAAGCATTTTCTTATTCTGATAACCTTTTTTTTTCCATTTAAAAGAATAGTTGCATGAAACTATAAAATACAAACAAAACCACATGACATGGTTCTCTCTATATATTTGACGCTTCACTTCCCTCCATACAAAATTATTTTTGCCCAGTTTTTAACTCCTCCTGTATGGGGGTCTCTGTTGGATAAAATTTCTGCCATTAGCCAAATAGAACATCTCTTTTAATTTATTGGTGACTGGGATATCTTGATAACTCTTGATTGTAATTTATTGAAATTTTTACACACATTACTTTCTGATTAATATGTGCACCTCCATATTTTCAGCACTACTATTCTCTATAATACAATTGGCTTTTGCATGATAACTGCTGTGCCATTTATGAGACCGTAAGGAACAGTCATTTGAATTATTCTTCACAGTGCCATGTGTAATTTGGATGTGCAATGTCATATTTTTTATTTATTTCCCTGCTGTATAATGAATGGCCCTTATAGTATCTGGAATGCATGAACTTTCATATGATACTCTTTGTCTTGCAAACATGTGTCCATTGATTCCAGCTGTACTTGCAAGTGGCCTGGACAGAACTGTGTTCATAGGGAGTAAGAGAATTATTTGGAAAGTAATACCAGGGATACATATAGTATCTTCAAACATATTTTATATAAGTATTTTATATACCAGTATGATATATGTATTTCCTGTAACTAATATACAGGGTGGTCCCCTAAAACTTGGAGAGAATAATACAGGACAGCACTGTGTTAATTTACATAATGTCTGGGTACAAATTGATGAATGTCTTTCACCAGAAAAAGTGAGATTTTCAGGGTACTGTACAGGTACATGTATCCTCGATAATCACGGGACCCGATAATTGCTGATCTGGCTTATCACGGTATCCTCAATTGCGACCGCGTGTACGCTTATCGCGGAATTATCACGGGACAGTGGCGGGTCTGCAAGAGCCAGCAATAGCAGCGACTGCCAAGAGATGGCAGCACGGCTCATGGCGCCATTTTCCAGCGATAACATTTGTTTCCCCACACTGTTTTGGTTGGTGTTGAAGATGGTTTCCTGCTCCTTGCTTGTTTTTGAAGTTGTAACCTTTACTTACCCTCCACCATGGCACCTGTGAACAAGAAGAGTGTTAAGGTTCCTGATCCAGCCAAGTGACGAAGACGTGTGTATTGTCTGGTTGAATGTTCTGATGTTCCCGACAAGGATAAGCACTCGCATGGCAACACACCCACTCTGTGTTACCACTTCCTTCCACTCCACCTCTCTCATCACCCACACCCTTCTACTTTCTCACTCCATAATTTAAAATTTATGTAACGTAATGTGGAATGAATACGACATTGTTCATTTTACTTACACTCAATTTTGTGGGTAGACATCAGCTGTTCAGTTGTGTCTGGCAGGGCTGCAGCCAGTGTTACCAAACAAACCAATTGATGCATCATCTCACCACTTAGCACAATCTCCCTCCACCACCACCATCACCACTACCTCTATTACCACCACTTAAATCATAATTTCAGTGATGGCTTTATTTAGCAAGAGCAGATTAGCACAATATCCACTGCCTCCCACCCACCTTCCTCCTCCCTCCCACCCACTGCGTCTCACCGACACTCTGCCTCTTAATCATTTTACTATGAATCGTTCATGATAAAATATTGTACAGTGCTGTACATTGCTTACGGTATTTGTTATTCATTAATTAGTACTGTATTATATCTTTTAGTGTACCTACACATTTTTCGGGGTATATTTTGGTCAGTTAGGGGATGCATCTTTGGGGTCGTGGGATGAAAATCATTTTTCCCACATGTTATGTGTTTTGATATACTGTATACGGTTTTGCTTATCACGGAAGTTTTCTGGAACCTGACTTCCGCGATTATCGAGGATACATGTAATAAGAAAATATACAGCCATTTCCACTGTCCTTGTTGACAGTTTTGACCCAGCAGCTCAACCTTGTCGTCACATGCAATATGCTGTTCTCTGACATAGGCTGGATGATCTTGTTGACCTTCCCCTCTTTGTATTTTGATGGTCTTTCTTTGAGGCAGCCATACAGAAAGTAGTCTTTTGGATTCAGGTTGGAACTGTGGTTAAGCCATGACTGCTCCCTACCAGCTTTTCTTGTGATCACTTAAGTCAGATATTGACCATGTGAGTTCCAGTCTCCAATGACCAAAGGAAATGTGTCTGGATGCTTTGTTGTCAGATGAACTACCAGTTAGTCAATACATTGGTGATCACAGAGTAGTTGATTTTTGTCATTTTGAAAGACTGGCTGATAATGCACCTGATCTAACTTTAAACTGTTGCTTTTCACTGCTTCAGTTAGACTTATATTTAATAGATTAAAATAAAATAGATATAAATAGTGCTACCATTGTTGAATGATCTCAGAATAATCATTTAACTGAAAGTTATCTTGTTGACTTTGAGGACTGTTGCAGAGATTTTGTTATACAGTAAGTCTTCGATTAACATCGACCCGATAACGTTGTTTCAATATAATGTCGCTATTCTTTAGATACCCATGATTCGGATAACGTCCCCCCCGATTCAGCATAACGTCGCTAAGGACTACTTTGTACGGCGCATCACCCTCTCTTATCTTGGCGCGCTACGCACTCACCCATGGAGCGTCGCCAGTCTTTGTTAAGCTACCACGGCGTTATGCGTGTTTAAGTGTTTTTGCTCTGAATACTGTACTCTAACCATTCGAAATGTCTTCCAAGCACCCATCAATTGCTACTGATGCTAGTTTTGTGAAGAAGCAACGTAAGACCATTAGCCTTGCTATGAAAATGGAGGTTTTAAATCGAGAGGAGGAGTCACCTGCCGGGTCTCAGTCACCGCCTCCTCTTCCTCTCCCGCCCTCCTCCTTCGCTCCACTGCCCACCACACACTTGCTCCACCTCCGTCCTTCAGTGAGTACAATACAAAATGATTTACCGGTAGTTTATTTATATATATACTGTACTATTTTCAATAAAAATGCCATTGAATTTCTGTATATGTAATGTATTTTATGGGGGCAAAGGGAGGCTGGGGAAAGTAATCTCAGATTTTATCTATTTCTTATGGGGAAAATTGATTCCGTTAACGTCTCGATTTTCAGGAACAGAACCACAACGTTATGCGAGGACTTACTGTACTGTACACTCATTATTCTTTAATCTACTGACTGTCATTACAAACATTACCCCCTTGTACAGTTTTCCTGAAATTCTTTATAATGTTAATGATCATTTTGTAAAATGGAATGGTCTTTAACTGTAACACAGGTACTGTACAGTATCTCAAACTTTTGCTGGACTTTGATCATTGACTCCATCTTGAAATTAGTTTCTACTATGTACGTCCTGGTGATGTAGTGTCTTTGCAATATGAAATCATCTTGCTTACAGTAAAAGGTCATTGATTTGTCTGACACTGGTAAAAATGGCACTGTACGTCACTTAACTTTTTTACTAAAAGTTTGGCATTTGTAATGTTGTTGCTTATATGGACCACCCAGTATGACTAAAACTACACTGTACTAGTCTTACATGTGAAGGGGAACATTTGGCATTTGTCATGGTCTTACTGGCTAGAATACCTTGTCATTATTTCATCATCCGCTAACAGACTTAACCATAACTATGTAACCAATATGAAAAAGAAATCTTTTCATGCATCATTTTAGAATTTCTTTATATCTTCTGATTTCTGCCTCTTTTTATGATTTCCCAAACATTCATTAATTATTATATTACCATAACATATATGTAACACCTAAGGTAGATGCTACATTTTATTTTTGTAAGTAGAATTTTGGTTGTGCTGTGGTGTGTTGCTTCCTTCCATATCCTTTTGATGTTGCTGATGGTGCTTGTGACTGTGGATACTGGTTCTGAGTGTGTTTATGGTGAAGAATGTAATCAATCCTTCCCTGTGTGAAGGTTTTAATTACTTATTCCATACTATTTTGCCAGTATAAAATAGCACAACAGTGAAAGTATATAGTATCAATTATCAGTCCTAATTTGAGATCCCTTCCATAGAATAAATTGTTTGTCTTTGATTTAATTAATGTCCATAAATCCACACCCCACCTGGATTGCCAGCTGTATTGTAAGGCTTTTTTATTATTTTTATTATTATTATCACTGTGTGGAGTTTTTAACTTAAAACTTTGAAGTAATTTTAAAGTAATTAATATGTTTTTCATAATGAAGAGTAAAGTTTATACTGTACAGTACAGTACTCCTAACTTCTTTTCTTGACTGTGTTGTGTTTATTAAAAAAAATTGTGATTGCCTATCAAGCTCATCTGGCATAGCCACTACTGGTGTTTGTCACATTGTGCATGACAAACCCAGATACCTGCTAGAATTATCTTGTGTTTTTCCCTCTTATTAATTTTTCGATAAAATCTTGGTTCTTGTTTGTTGTACCTTTATACCTGTTAGAAAACTCCCATGTGGTAGGCCCTGTTTAATTAAGTTTAGAATGTTTACTGCCCAGTTGATAGTGCACTTACTAGTTTCTTTAAGGTAGATATATTTCTATTTAGATATTTTATGCTGTGATAGTACCATTAAGATTAATATACAGTATACCTTTCAGCATCCAGTGTTCATCCCACTATGTGATTTTTCCAAGCCTGGACAATACTGTACTTCCTTTCAACTCCACATTCCAAAACATAACTCCTATAAGGATTTTAAGATAATTAACTATGCTTACAATACCGGCATTTGTCTTTAATATTTTAATGATGGATTATCATAGTACAGGGTATTTACCTTGGTCAAGAGCTTTGATGTTACCATGGATCATTATACAATATCTGTAATTAAGTTTGGCTATGAATCTTCTTTCATTTAGTTTTGCAGTGAACCTTTTATGATGCAACTAAGAGTATGTGTTAATTTTGTTCCCACATTATTCAGTTATTAGTAAGGTTTTGAAAACATGAGCAATGTTTGAGCAGTTGAAAGTAAGGCAGACACCATGTAATGATTGCGTCCATGGGGAAGAACTAGAAGTAAAAGATGTAGTGTCTGTGCTCAACAAGATGGCAATAGGAAAATAGAAATGAAAATAAAGTAATGGAAGGAAAAAGATTTAGAGATGCCTTGCTTTGAGAACCATAATGAATAGGAGGAATTATAAATATACTGTACTGCACTCAAGAAGCTTGCATGAAGGAATTGCTTGTTCAAGTCTTTTTGTATGTACGTACATGCCTACCCCAATTTACAAGGATTTGATTTACAAGACCCAAATTTTTGAACAAAATCATTACAGAAGTCATACTGAAAGTGTGCTAAGTAAATACATTTATTTTACCACCAGTATACATACTTAATGCACTAACTTTTATCATTATTCTCCAATATTCACAATGTTATAAAGTTTACAAATAAACTTTCAACGTGCTATCATCTCTTACATATAACTTATTCTTTCACTCATGTAGAGACTAGTGACACACACCATCACCACACAGCTACCAGTTACCTGATTATCCAATTTTTCCTCAATTACCCCTATAATAGTACTGTATATGGAAAATTAAATAAAAGAATATTATTCTGTAACCTTGGACATTTTTTCTTCTTTGGGATGTATCTTAGCTTTTTTATAATGGAGGTCTTTAGGAAAATGCACATTTATATATGAAAGGTCTTTCAGGAAAGAAACCCTTTCGTAAATTAGTCTGGAACATTTTTAATAAAAAATAGAGCATTGGATGGTTAAAATAAAAGGTGCAGGCAAACTGTTACCAGTGTAGAAGGCTGAAGAAAGAGTCATGAGTGAAAGTCCTGTATATTGTGTTCATGTGTATTGTTTGATAGATAATAGTCTGGTGATGTTTTTCTGGAGTTAAGTTTAAAGTAAGAGGAGGAGAGGGAAGCTGCTGAGATGGATTGAGTTAGTAAGAAGAAGATTTTAAGGTTTAAGAGTTTGGTTCTGGAATTAAGATATAAGAGTTGGCGTAGTGGATTATGTCATCAGACTGCTTTGTGATCTTGTGCAGTACCGTACAATATATATATCAGTCTCGCTGATAACCACCTTCACGTAGTACCATATTTAGAGATTACTGTATTTTTAACTATGTATTACATAACTGAAACTTGGGATGTTGCTTGGTTGAATGG
This sequence comes from Homarus americanus, assembly GCF_018991925.1. Lineage (NCBI taxonomy): Eukaryota > Metazoa > Arthropoda > Malacostraca > Decapoda > Nephropidae > Homarus > Homarus americanus. Next base: position 1,600,694 of record NW_024735442.1, on the reverse strand, counting down.
GAAAATATCCAGATTAGTGATACTGTAATTTTGTCTGGTTAAGTAAAAAAAATTCTATAAACCAGACTGTTTGCCTTCCAGTTAATACTTTTTATTTTAATTAATTAGTTTAAGATATTCATGTGCATACAATATAATGTTTTCCTTTTTATAATTTAGTTGCTTGTAGAGTATTTTAATGATGCAGTATTATTTTTGTTACATTTTACTTAATGAAATTTTATGCACTTATTTGGTTGAAAAGTAGGATTATAGTTTTATGAGTAAGAAACCAATATCACTGCGTAGAAAACCTTATTTTGGTTAAGAAATTGCTTGCCTGATTAACATGCAGTGGCAATCCTTAGAGAAGTTTCAAGAACTTTGTCTACCACATGTGGGGCTAATCATCATCATCATCATCATCATACTAGTAGGAGCATACATTGCTTTTAAAGTAACTTGTTAGTAATTTGATGACAGTACAGTACTGAATATGAATTTGTTTGTGTATGTGAACAAATTAGTTCTTATCCTGTTATATTATGCACACTGCACTTAGTTATCATTTAGCCAAATTTAAATTATTATACTGTTTGCTTTCTGGAATGTTACTCAGCAGCAGTATGTCATCCATGAGTCTGTTATACTCTGTTCACTCCAAGCTTGCAACTGGGCCAAATCACAGGAAGCTCGTGATTGGTTTTGCCATGCTGGGTGAATATGTGCAGAGTACCGTATATACTCGTGTGTAGTTCGAGTTTTAAGAAGAAATTTTTAGGGCAAAAATTGGGGGTCGACCTCTACATGCGTAATAGTTTTGTTAGGTTGAACCCGTGCACGATGGGAAGGGCGAGGAGCAACTTTTAGCTTAAGACATGAAAAATATTTACCATTTACTGCCAGTAAACAATGGAAACGTAAAATATGTACCAATTAGTAATGAAAGGTGTGTGGTTCAGCAGATGAAGTACCAACTTACAATAGGCTAAATTACCTTACAACGTGCTTTCAGTAGTCTATGTTGAAGTTCTTAGCACAGGCTAACTTATCATATCATATACACGGTATCACAGTACTCATTGATCTACAAAAAATACCAGTAACAAAAACCTTTTCGATATTTCACACTTAATATAATACCGTAATCCACTTCAACCTCCTATTGTTTATAACGATGCATGACGCACCACCAGCTGTTACGTATCAGCTAGACGGTACACGTAGTTGAATCTTTTTCAGTTAAAAACTGTTACATCACGTATATTTTACCTTAACTGTGCCTGCATGAATATATTCTCGGAAATAAATAGTAGTTTTGCTGAAATGTGATGTATTTAATGTAAAATAGGATAAAATACATGACGAAAACAAAAGATTTTACCTAACCTTCCGATGTTCAAGAAAAGTTACTTGTTTTTTAATAGTAGTGGTTAAAATACTGTTATATTACAATGGTACTTATTCATACTGTGCTTGATATAATGCATTCACGGAAATGTAATATTTTTGCTGAAATGACGACGATTACAGTGGAAAGTGGGATAAAATCAGACGAAAACAATGACTTTCGCTTTCTTGCCTAAAGATGTTCCCGTAATCGCTTTTCGAATGGTTTTCAGTTAAAAAACTGTTGTATTACAATAATATTCCCTCGGTGTTTCAGGCACGGCGAGCCTCAGTTTGTAGGACGTAGAGTGCTTTTACTGAAGGTTTTGTTGTTCCATTACCCTCAAAAACTTGGATCGACCTATAAACGAGGAATATCATAAATTAACGATTTCTTGGTAAAAAAATCAGGGTCGACCTATAAACGAGGGGGATTATAGACGAGTATATACGGTACTGTACATAATTTTCAGACAAGAACAAAGTCAGCAAAAGCCATCATCTATATTCTTCTTAACCCTCATGCTCTTCAAGCCGTCTCACCAAGTACTGGCCTGTGTGTTTCTTAATATTGATATTGAATGGAAAGTACTTTTGAGATACTGATTTTTTATTAATATCTCGAAACTTGAGTTAAAAATATCACAGTGCAGTATGGTAACTGGTCCAGGTAGGCCCAAAATAATAATGCATAAAAAATTGATAGTAGTAAAATAACAGATAAAGCAAGTAGTGATAGATTCAGTGTATGCCCCCAGTGCCATGCTATGAACAATATAGGAGTCAAAAACATTTTGGTGGAAGCACTTGGTCACTATTACATCCATATTTCAGCTTCATAGATAGAAAATTTCCTGGGGCATTGCCCAGTTACTCAAGAAATAAAAACTTCCTCCATTACATGCACTTTGTGTAGCACCTGGAGACAGAATGTGGGGGAAGACGGGTGTACAGTACAAGTTATATTGCCTTCCTTTTAAGATGGGAATCTCATGCTAAGTGGTTTACACTTGGTTAAAGGCATTAAAAGGGGTAAGCAATATGGAAGTCTCAATTTACTGTGTAATACTTAATCTTACACTGATACCCTCATTAACCAGAATAATTGGTGCATGGCTTTTCCGGGAATGAGAGATTTCTGGGTATGGAGATGAATTTTCTCTTCCAGGAAAAGATCGCACATCCCCAGGAAGAAGGGGATCGAAATGGTAATTAAAATGGGGGGGGGATTTATTAACCATTAAAAAGTATACTGTACATTACTCTTGTTTATATCGGCTTTGTAAGAATGGTAACACATCACGCTGTTTATACATAAAAAATCCGCTTGTTCTAAAGCTTGTATATAAACATTAGTTCAACTTGATTTCATTTATTTTCCTCTGATAATGTCTTCCAAATTATCCATCAAGGCCTTTTACAAGAACCCTCTGAAGAAGCTCAAGGTGATGTGAGCTCTAGAAGGTGTTGAGATTTTGAGACATCTTGAATCCTGTATGGTAGTATGCCTGTACATTAGCTGCAGGGCTTCATAGGGCATAATTATGAAGGAGTCAGTTAAACATATTTGTGATATCAAGAGGAATGTAGACAAAATTGAGGATGTTAAACATTCTACAACAATTCTTAGTCAAGATGACGACAAGAATGAGGAACCAAGAGTTAAAAAATTGAGCAATTTTAGTTCTGTGGAATGATGACCAAAATAAAACAATTGTATTGTGCCTATAAACTGTCAACATTTGTTTTAAAAATATACAGTGCAGTTGAGTCTGGATTTACGCGGTTTTGGTTCGTGTTTGTCATTTACTCGGTGCCTTGCCAGAATTGAAATGCTTGATTTACGCGGCAAATTTGGTCATTCGTGGAGCGGCGCAGGCAGGGTGCGCACAAGGTCGCCCAGTCATCAAAACATTACTGAGTTCTTCACCGCCACCCACCACAGGCGACCCAAGTCAGTGATAGTGAGGATATGGACTTTGAGGGTTTGACAGAGGCCCTGCAAGCCTCTGTGGTGGATAGTGATACAAGTGATACAGGTGAGGGCCAATAATTTGCCCTCTTGCCTCGAACCAACCCCCCCATCTGTGTGCCCAGTCATTTTTCTACTAATGTAAGTGTTAAAAACCTAATATTATTGAGTATTTCTCTTAATTATTAATTGTGTGTGCATACCATCATAAAATTAAGATGTTATTTTGACTACAAAGTACATATTGTGTCGGAAAAAGTGGAGTTTGGGGGTCGGCCCAGTCTCTATTTCAATTAATCCCATATGTTCTGTTATTTCATTTACGCGTTTCTCGTTTTACGCAGTACTCCGCAGGTTCAATTGACCGCGTAAATGAAGACCCAGCTGTATAGTATATATAAATATATATATTGGCAAGTGCAGGTATACTCCCTTAAACTGGAATATTGTAAAAAATGGGATTAGGGCTAAGGCTGGGAATGTAACCCACCTTTTACTAGACTCTGATACAGTATTTGTTTAGGTGAGTTTTACTTATGACCGGCCTTTTCTAGAAATGTAATCGTGACATTAATGAAGGCCACCTTTATCTAGATTAGGTGTATTTTCTATTCAACTTTTATCAGACATTTTATAACACATCTTGTTCATCCTTGATCCCTTGCTCTTCACCTTACAGATGTTTAATCCATTCACTATTTTAATAGTTTCTCTTCAACCACATCTGTTTTTCCCAACAATAAGGATGTGTCAACTGGTCCATGGTCTCATTGTAAATTTCTCAGTCCTGTAGTTAAAATAAAAACTCACCATTACTATGATAACAGCCACCATTATGAGTAAGATATGCCTAGAGTATTAGGAACTTACATATTACTCCTGCACCCTGTGTGATGTGCCACCTAGTCTAAGCCATGCCTGGTCCTGTTAGAAAAAGATATCTTCCTAGCTTATAATTTACAGATAATTAACTTACATAAATAAAAGCAGTTTTGGTTTTGCTCAAGTTTACTGAACTTTTCTTTCTATACTTTTGAGTAAAGTTGTTAAAATAAAGACATCCAAACCATAAACCAAAGTTAACAGCATTGTTGTTAGCCTTCTTCATGAATTAGCACCAGTGTGACTTGATGTTATCATAATATTAGTTCTGTGTATTTTTCAGTCCGTGAGCTGCGCATGGGTCATAAATCCAGGAATTGCATTGTTGGCTACCCGATTCTCCCTGCATTTATGCGGTTACCTAAAAATGAGGAAGAAGACGAGTGTTGAATTCAGGCCTGGATGACTGTTGCATGATGCCATCGCACACTACTCCAACCAACTAAACTATCTCATACCATCACTTGGTTATCCATTTAGTGTTCATACCTTAGAAACTCATGTCACAACTCTGTTTCAAACTTGAAATTTGTAAGGTTTTATTCATTAAATATTTTTCATCTTGTGTAAACATTGTATTTCAGCATATGTAAGTTTTAGTAGGAACCTAATTGTTTGTTAAACATACCTTTGGGATCTTTACGGTTTCCTTTTTTTTTTTTTTTTCATCTTTTTTCTTAAAGACAGCTAAAGCACATTTGGACAACCAATATTGTCTTTCATTAAACGGTGCTTAAGTATGAGTTTGTTTGCGATGGTAACCTGCAGCCCTGGGCCAAATGTCTGGTCAGTTGTAGCCACCCTTCTTCTGTTCTCGACTCTTCCCAGTATGCCTCTTCAGCACCAGGAAACTTACCCAACCAGCCAAAGACTAGGATTTGTAAACAATGTTGGGGAAATAAATCTTTGTCATTGGAGTTTTCTTTTCAATGTGAAATTTTTTCATCATTAATATTATTTATTTTTTATTCACCAATGAGCTTGGATGCTTGCTCAAGTGAACCTTTGTTGCACTAAACAGCTTCTGGATATTGGGCACAAATTGAATGGATGGGTATAGTCTGTATTTGGAAGTAGAAAGACAAGGTTGATAACAAAACATGTAGTATTATAGAACTATATACTGTCCTATAATTGTTTACCTAGTTAAAAAGGTAATTATGATTATAGATAGGTACTATTATTTAATTTAGTTTTGTGAAGATTGTAGCTGTATGAATGAATTTTGAGACACTATTGAGTCTATTAACATAATCTGGGACCTACTAACACTTGACTCAACACAGTGTGTTTGATATGTGTCAGAGCTGGTATCCAGTCAGATGTGATGAGCTCAAGGTTATTAGTTTACACAAGGTTAAGTAAGGTTCATTTTTCTCAAACATTTTTCTTAACAACCATTTATGCACATTTCATATGCAGTGTAGAAATCTGAACCTTATGTCTTAAGTACAGCTCATAATCACTGTCCCCCCTTTTTTTTATAAATATCTCCTTATACTTTCAAATTTGATTTAGAGCTAGTAAGTCGATCAGACAGGTGCTCCTATGATTCACTGCCGACAGTGCTAAGATGTCATTTGTTTTATATCTTGATTAAAACCTAAGCCGGATGGATCTCGCTATTGCAGAATGAAAGATTTAACTGGTTTTTATGAGCCTTGGTGTGGCAGTACTACTCGTCTTCTTTCTTGTAGTAAGGGAGAACTGAATCCTGATTGTGGAGATGGCCAAAGCTCATTGTCATTTCTTCAACAAGGATCTGTTATACTACAGAATAGGCTTGATGTCTTTTGCCTGTGATAGAGCTTATGTTGATTGTTTACTAAGGTGGAGGTAAGGATTCTTTACTCAGATTGTATGAAGAAGTAGATTTTACCATTTCCCTGGTAATGAGCTGTGCAACAACTTAATAATTCCATGACAAAGTTCCTCAATTACACAAGCTCCATCTCAGGCAAGTTTTCTAACATTCTGTGATAGGGACAGTAGCACTCCTGTATAGTTTTTTTAAGCTACTCTGCTCATTTTTAATGAATATCATGAAAAGTACCATGTTTTATTGTCATGAGCATTATATTAATGACTGTCTTGTAGCAGTATGTACAAGTCTTGTCTTTTACTATGCATTTCTCACAGAGCTTGGCTTTTAATGGACATTTTAGACTACTGTATTTCAAAAGATTTTGGAAAATAAAATCTTATTGTTAATAATTTACTGTACAATAATGGAAAGGGAACTTCACCCATGTAATTTCACCTTTGATTAGAATATTTTTTTTAGCAAGTTCCCATACACAATATTTATCTTTTATTTTATGCAAAGTTAAATTGCACTATTATGGAAAAGTCTCCATCTATGGTTTGTGTTGTACAATATTGTACATAGGCATTCAGTAAAGTTTTCTTTCCATATAATGTGTATCTCTTTCCCAGTGAAGTACAGTACTCAGTTAAACAAACCGTGAATACTCTAAATCAATACAAGCTGCTACTTGTATTAAGATAAGATGCACCATGCATAATCTTCTCCTTCCCTCTCATGTTTCTCTTTCTATGTCCAGCAATGCATAGGCATTTGCCATGATTACTAGTTTACCTGAACACTTATAACAAAAAGTTTTTTTTTGTCGTTTTGTAGTCGACTGATGAAACCTTTCATATTGTCCTCAAGGTTATGAATCTCCTGGTTTATGGTGACTCAAATAAAGCCAGCAGTAAGATGCCTCCAACATATATTAGTCCATGTTTGACCAATCTCTACCTGCTCTGGAACTTGGGGGTGGGGGTTTGTAGTGTTGTCTTCATAGCTTGGACCATGTCTACAACATGAATGACAGCAGAATGACCTGGTCTGGTATTCTAGTGATTCTGGAGCAGTGCTAGCATTGTTGGCTCTATTGTTGCTCAGGTGTGGGGCCATCTTGCAGCAGTTGGAGTTGCTTTTGTAGTGATGCTATCTCAGTGTCAAGATAACCATGGCCTCATGTGTGGTAGAAACACCCCCCCATGTCTGTGAAAACTAGAAGGTACCTCTTGCTTGGCAGAAAGATGATCCCACAGAGAGATTCACTAGTTAGGGTGCACCCTGAAATATATACAGCTCCTCCCGACTTCTGACCACCCGCCAACCTGCCTCAGTCGTACCAATATTTGGTCATTCGTATTTTCGAGTCCCAAAGTCAGTACACAGACAAAATTTTCGTTTGTAATTCTTTAAAATGGCTGGCAAGCTTAAAAGTGAGTGTTTTGTGGTACTGAGAAAAAAGAGACACCCATTTTAGATTTTCTATGTATTATTTAAGCATTTCCGACTTACGACCATTTCGACTTATGACCTGGATTTGGTCCCTAACCCCGCCATAAGTCGAGGAGCTGTACTGACTTTACACATTTATAGATCTTGTATGGTAACTATGGGTTCTAGCCTGACAATGTTCCTGGGCTGGTTCAGGAGTGGTCTGGGAACTCTCTGCTCACTCCATGGTATGTGGGATGTGGAGCTATGTAAGCATTCTGATGGTGATGGAGCAAATGGTTGAGTGGGTACGTTACCTCAAAGGGGCTTGGTTGGTAGTTTAAATTATATACATCACCGATTAACTAGAAGAGTTTCTTATCTTCCTCCTTGGCAAAGCAGGTAATAGTGAAGTTGACCTTGATGGGTTATTCTATATGAGCCTTGCTGTCTCTGCAATTTAGGTCATTTGCCAGGGAAACCTCATAGAAAAAGTGTCTTAGACTTGTCTGAACTATTGGTTGCAAATATAAATTCTCTAGATTTGGTTGATAGCAATAATAATAATAATAGATACAAAGTAATAATAATAATAATATTAACAATGTATAAATTAATTGTAATGTAGTTAATTAAGGAGAGAGTTACATTAAATGAATTAACCTTAGCTATTGGAATTTATGAAAACGACTACCACCAGGAGTTGTTCGATTTCGTTCATTTTCCTACTACAGTAAGTTCTTATTATCATAGTAGGAATTTTATAAGAGCGACAAATTGTTATTTCAATTACATTTTTTTATTTTATTTTCTCTATCTATGATCTTAAATCAGCTGTAGTGGGCAGGGCATGAAGGGTGAATTAAAGTGTGGGAAAAACATGGTGAAAAACTGATCATATGACACTAAAGTGATATCCCTATGTGCTTTGTACCTGAATAAATTAACTATTTACCTTAAATAGTAATAGAAAAAAGCTGCCGAATCACCAAGTGTAGTCGGGTCTAGAGGCCCTACATACTGAGAGTAGCGACAAAAGGCGGTCCTGTTTAAATATAAAACGCGGTTAGTGGGCTCATCCTGACACCACTGAGCCGCTTTGTTCACGTTGACCTGTGGAGTCACACAGATCATATTCCTGGTTGGAAGTGGATGTGTGTAATGGGCTGTGTGGCATAGATGTACTAATAGATCGGAGAATATTAAATGTACAGATTTCCAAACCCAGAAGAAGGAAAATATGAGAAACAAAGTCAGTTGTCTGGCTAACTCCATCATGTTATTTGTGTCAGGTATGTTTTAAGCTGTGTTGTCATACACTAGGTGACCAGGTTCTCTAGGTGAGAAGCTCACTCTTATTTTCCATAGAAATCAGTATAAAATAGAAGAGTTACGAGAAATAAGAACAGATGAAGATTCGTGTAGCCTATTAAAAGTTGCTTGAGCATATTCTAGTCACTTATTATGCTTTATTTATTCCTTGTTTTATATAAGCTGTCTCCTTGTGTTATTCTTGCCTCTGTGGGTGCCACTGCCCCCAAAGTCCCTGCAGGGGCTGTGGCGCCCCTATGGGCCCTCCTAGGGCCGTGGGCTGCTATGGGCCCTCCTAGTGCAGTGGGTGCCTCTACAGGGGCGACAGGGCCCCCAGGGGCCCTTCCACATGGCATCGCCAAAAACTTCATAGTTTTGTCGCACATTTTGCATTCGTCCATAATCCCCTTAACTGTGATTGGTGGTAAAAGGTAACATCATCAAATTACAGCCAATAGGAGAACAGAGCAATCAGTCTGCACAACACCCAAACTTATGCTTTGCTGTTGGATATTTATTCTCGTTTCACTATTTAAATTCTGGGAGATAAGACATTTTTAAATAAATACATCGCCCCATAAAGAGTCCTGGGGAAGCCATCTGGAGGCCCCTGAAGGCCCACCTCCGCTGGCAGGGCATCTGGGAGCACCAAGGTCCCTAACGCGTCCTGGATGTGCCCCCGTCCCTGGGAAAAACCCTGAGGTCACCACTGTCCCTGTGAGGTCCCTAGGAGCATTACCGTTCCTGAGAGGCCCATGGACCTCGGCTGTCTGAGCAGCCCCTGAGAACGCCCACCCTGAAAGCCCCTAGGATTGCCGTTGTTCTTAGAGCGCCGATAGTGGATCAAGCGGCCCTGACAGTTCTGGGGTCACCGCCGACCCTGGGGGCCTGGCATTTCAAGTGACCCTACAAGGATAACGGCGATCCCAGGGTCCTTACAGGGACGGGGGCGCCTTCAGGGGTGTTCCCAGGGACTGCGACGTCCCAAGGGCTCTACCAAGCCGTGGCGCCTTCAGGGGACCTTCCAGAGGCAGTGTCTCCTCCAGGGCCTCTATGGGTGCCACTGCCCACAAGGACATTACCAGGATGCGGCGCCAGTATGGGCCCTCCTACGGCCGTAACGATTCCATTGGCCTGCTAGTGGCAGTGGTGCCTTTGCAGGGGCAGCAGGTCTCTACCAGGCGATAAGCAGGCCTTTCCATATCTTGACGCCGCCCAAAAATTCATAGTTTTGTCGTACATTTTGCATTTCTTCAGTAATCCCTTATTTAACTGTGATTGATGGAGCAGGATGTAACATCATCAAATTACAGCCAATAGGAAAACAGAGCAATCAGTCAGCAAAACACCCCAACTTATGCTTTGCTGTTGGATATTTATTCTCGTTTTACTATTTAAATTCTGGGAGATATGACGTTAAATAAATACACCGCTCATCGCATTTTCAGTATTATATAACGTGAACAATAAAAGGAGAATAAATATCCAACAGCAAAACATAAGTTGGGGTGTGCTAATTGATTGCTCTGTTTTCCTATTGGCTGTGATTTGATATTGACCTATTCCACCAATCACAGTTATAAGTACTGGAAGATGCTCAGCACCACTCAGGCGCCGCCTCCTAAGAGGACCTAATGTGAGCCACAGGCCTTGGCAGGGTCCTGGGGCAGTTGCCCCATGAAGAGGCCTGGGGGGCCTCCGCCCTGGAAGGGCCCCTGGGCGCCACGCCTGGGAGGTCTCTGGGAGCACCCCGGGTCCTAGGAGGAGCGCAGGAGGCCCCTTCCCTGGAAAAACCCCTGAGGTCACAGTTGTTCCTGTGAGGGCCTCGGGTCAGTGCCCTAGCAGGCCCCATGGGCGCCCGCGGTTCTGTGAGGGCCCCGGCGTTGCCGTCCCTTAGAGGCCCATGGAAACTTCGGCTGTTACTGGAGAGCCTGAGAACGCCTTCCCGCCAAAGCCCCTGGTTGCTGTCCCAAGAGTGCCCCTGGTGTATCCAGCTGCGGTGGATCCAGCTCCTCTGACAGGTCCTGTGGGTACCGCTGACCCTGAGAGGCCCTGGGGCGCCTCCTGCCTGGCATGGCCAAGTGACCCTCACAGGGATAACATTGATCCCAGGGTCCTTACAGGGACAGGCGCATTCAGGGATGTTCCCAAGGACTGCGATGTCCCCGAGGGCTCTACCACAGCGGTGTCGCCAGGGGCCCTTCCAGAGGGTGTCTCCCCTAGGGTCGCTCTATGGGGTGACACTGCCCACAAGGATGCTGCCAGGGCTCTGGCGCCCCTAGGGGCCCTCTAGTCGCAGTGGGTGGCTTTCCAGAGGCGGCAAGGGTTTCTGACAGGGGCGACGCTGCCTTCGGGGCCTTCAACATCGGCATCGCCCAAAAACTTCCTAGTTTTGTTGTACATTTGCATTCGTCCAGTAATCCCCTTAGTAATTGGTGGAATAGAAGCAACGTCATCAAATTACAGCCAATAGGAGAACAGAGCAATGATCAGCACAACAACCCAACTTATGCTTTGCTGTTGGATATTTATTCTCGTTTCACTATTTAAATTCTGGGAGATATCACGTTAAATAAATACACATAGCATTTTTCAGTATTATCGCAACCTGAACAATAAAAGAGAATAAATATCCAACAGCAAAACATAAGTTGAAGGTGTTGGGTTGAAGATTGCTCTGTTTTCCTATTGGCTGTGATTTGATGATGTTACCTCTTATTCCACCAATCACAGTTAAGTAAAGATTACTGGAAGGATAATGTAAGACCCACAATCCATTGTTTTGGGGTGCCGCCTCCTGTAGGAGGACCTAATGTGAGCCACAGGCCTTGGCAGGGTCCTTGGGAGCAGTGGCGCCCATAAAGAGGCCTGGGGGAGCCACCGCCTTTGAAGGGCCCCTAGGCGGCCACTGCACCTGGCAGGGCCTCTGGGAGCACCACGGTCCCTAGGGACGTGCTTGACCCCCCGTCCCTGGAAACGCCACTGCACGGTCACTGCTGTCCCTGTGAGGGCCCTTGGGTCGCCAGCGCCCCAAGCAGGGCCCATGGGGGCGCCGCCGTCTGTGAGGGTCCCTAGGATCATTGCCGTCCTGAGGCCCATGGAAACTTCGTCTGTTTGTGGCGGAGCCCCTGAGAACGCTGCCTTCCTGAGAATGCCCCTCGGATTGCCGTTGTCCCTAAGAGCGTAACTGGTGGATCCAGCGCCCTGGTGGATCCAGCGCCCATGACAGGTCTCCTGGGGGCACCGCCCGACCCTGAGAGGCCCTGGTGCCGCCTCTGTGCCTGGCATGACCAAGTGACCCTCATAGGGATAGCGGCGATCCCAGCTTCCCTTACAGGGATCGGGGCGCCTTCGGGGTGTTCCCAGGGACGGTGATGCCCCTAGGGGCCCTGCCATAGTGGTGGCGCCTTCAGAGCCCTTCAGGCGGTGTCTCTCAGGGTCCCATTATGGGACGCCACCCCCCAAGGACCCTGCCTGGGCCTTTGGCGGCCTGGGCCCTCCTAGCTCGCACTGCTATGGGCCCTCCTAGTCGCAGTGGGTGCCTTTCCAGGGGCGACGGCGCCCCTGAGGCCCTTCCAGATGTGGCATCGCCCCAAACTTCCTAGTTTTGTCGTACATTTTGCATTCGTCCAGTAATCCCTTACTTAACTGTGGTGGAAAGATATAACGTCATCAAATTACAGCCAATAGGAGAACAGAGAATCAGTCAGCACAACACCCCAACTTATGCTTTGCTGTTGGATATTTATTCTCGTTTAACTATTTAAATTCTGGGAGATATATAGCGTTAAATATACACCGCCCGCCATAAGTTTGAGAATTATTCCAACTGTGACTGAACGGTAAATACGACAAAGAGATTACAGGCGATACCACATCTGAAGGCCTAAACCATCCGCTTAAGCCATAACATGCAAAACCCCGCCGCCAAAAATGACGAAGGGTGATGGCATCATAATGAGACCCTGGTAAGACCACCACCTGAAAAAGAACCTCTGAACGCCACTGGGGCATCACCATCTGGGAACGCCCAGGCTGGGATCTTGGCCAGGCACGGAGGCACCACCAGGACTCGAGATCGGCAGGCGCTGGATCAGGAGGACCCATGGGCCCTGCCCGGCTGATGTTCAAGCGAAGGGCGACGTGGTGCTCCCAGGCCAGGCTGATGGCGCCTTCAGGGCTGGTGTGTGGGAGCAGGACTGCCAGGCCTGTGGAGTTCAGTAATCTCTTGTAGCTGTGATTGGTGGAATAGAGGTAACATCATCGTCACAGCCAATAAAGTAGAGCAATCCTTCAACTAACACTAACTTATATTTTGCTGTTGGATATTTATTCTTTTGTGTTCAGGCTGATAAATTTGAGATGAGACCTGAGGGCCTGAGCGTGGCTGTCAGAGGCACCGCCTGGAAGCCGCCTGCGTGGGAGGAGCTGGGCGCCAGAAGCCTGGCGGCGTCTAATGTCGACGACCTTTGCTGAAGGAGAACTGGTTTCAAGCTCAGTGGCTGGGACGTCGAAGACGCTCCAGGCGCAGACAGGGACCTGCCAGGCTGTGACCAGGTCTCCCCAGAAGACGGATAGTGATGTTACATATTGCATTCTTCAGTAATCTCTTAACTGTGATTGGTGAATGAGATATCATCATCAAATCACGACCAATAGAGAAAACAGAGGCAATCAATTAAGCACTTTAACTATGTTTTGCTGTTGGATATTTATTCTCCTTTTTGTTATTCGCAATGAAATTTAAATCCAACAGGCGATACTATGAAAGGGCCCCGGATTGGAGGCCAGCAAGCAGGTTCTATTCCGCCAATCTGATTAATGAGATGATGAATGCAAAATGCGACAAAAACTATGAAATTTTGAGCGTGCACGTGCAGAAGGCAGCAAGCGATTTTTGATTTGAGAGCTCTGATGCTCACTCAGAATTCAACAGGTTATTGTGTGTGTGTGAACAGACAAGATCTAGTGGTTCAAAATACAGGTGATTACAAACTGTTTGACCAGGATCTCAGGAGTTTTGAAAAAATGTGAGACTGGGAACAGTCGTGTTGAAATTTCTGTTTGAAATCTTTAACAATTGAAAAAACCGAACATTTGTTGAGGCATGCAAACAGAGCATACTTAACACCAGACTGAACAATGATTTAGAAAAAAAAAAAATTTGAACGGTTTGGATGTTTAACAAAGTATGAAAGTTCTTTCAGGCATGGAGTTCAGTTGTGGTTGAAATGAGGGGGGGGGTTGGTTCCTGCAGGTGAATTGCAGTGCATTTCAGTTCTGAAACCAATTTTTGGCTGGAGT
>NW_024735442.1:1539613-1586519 GCF_018991925.1 Homarus americanus | reverse complement strand
GGTGGCAGGTGGGGTGGCCAGTAGTGTGGGTGTGAGTGGGGGTGGCCAGTGGTGTGGGTGTGGGTCAGGTGTGGTGTGGGTGGATAGTGGTGTGGTGTGAGTAAAAGAGTGGAGTAGTGGTGTGATTGGCAGGTAGGGTGGGTGAATGAGTGGGTGTGGAGTGGGGGTGGCCAGTAGTGTGGGTGTGGGTGAGGGTGGCAGTGGTGTGGGTGAGGTGGGGTGGATAGTGGTGTGGGTGGCAGGTTGGGGTTTGTAGTGTGGGTGGCAGGTGGGGGTGGGTGGTGTGGTTGTGGGTGGGGGTGGCCGGTGGTGTGGTTGGGTGGGGTGGCCAGTGGTGTGGGTGTGGGTGGGGTGTGTGGTGGGTTGGCCAGGGTGGGGGTGTGGTAGATGCAGGTAGAGATTAGACAATAGTGTGGATGGCCAGTAGAATTGTGGCAGGTAGAGGGTGGCCAGTGGTGTGGGTGCGTAGAGTGGGGTGGGCAATAGTGTGGATGGCCAGTAGAGTGGGTGGCACGTGCGTAGTGGGCGACGCTATCTATACCTGTCACACCACCAAAATAACCAGAGGTCACGGTGTGTGTGTATGAGTATATGTATGTGTTTGTGTATGTATGTATGTATGTATGAAAGTGTGTGTGTAAGAGTATATGTATGTGTTTGTGTATGTATGTATGTATGTATGTATGTATGTATATATGTATGAAAGTGTGTGTGTGGAGGTAGGGGTGACTCAGGTTTGTTTGCAACTCAGTATAAACACTTAAACTCACAAGTCAAACACAAGTCTTGCACACTTGCACAACACGCTAATATATCTCTTATCCAAACATGTTTTAGATTAGCTCTTGCTCATGTGTGTATGTATGTATGTATATGTGTATGTATGTATGTATGTATATGTGTGTATGTATGTATGTATGTGTGAGTGGAATTAGACACATAAATAGAAATGTCATCATAGCTAGAAATTCCACTAGGTATGTGTACAGTATGTGTGTGTGACAGAGAAAGAGAAGGGGAGACAGACAGACAGACAAACAGACAGAGAGAGAGACAGAAACAGAGGCAGCCAGCCAGACAGACAGACAGATTTCACCTCCCTACGCCAATAACCCTAAATATTTTGTTCATATACCTGGAGAGAAAATACTCCCACCCCGTCAATCCTGCCGAAATCTTTGTTTACCCCGTGAGTGGCAGAAAAACAAGTGACGATCACAAGAGTCGAGCCATAGTGTTGACCCCGCCCTGGTGTTAGTGTCATCGCCTTGCTGCAGTGGATGGTCGTGGGTCTGTTGGATAGTCGTAAATCTGTTGAATATTCGTAAATCTGTTGAATATTCGTAAGTCTGTTGGATATTCATAAATCTGTTGGATATTCGTAGATCTGTTGAATATTCTTAAATCTGTTTGGTACATATTCGTAGATTGGATAGAAATTCGTGGCCAGTTGAGTTAGGGTTAGGTTAGTCGTAGGAGGTTTAATCGTCAGGCCTCTCTCTCTGTGGGAGGTCAAGACAGGTCAGGAGAACTTTCACACCCGGGTCATGTTCAAGGTAGGTGTTCTGTGGGGTCAGGTTGAGGGGTCACTCCTGTATCTGACCACATGACTCTGACCCATTTTAAGAACAATATGGAATTTAGATTTTTACACAGTGGTTAGATATAAGAATGACCTGAAAAGAATTCCCTCAACGCTGACCAACTTAATTAACCCAATACTAACTTAACCTAACCTATCTTACCTTAATATATCTGATTTAACCTATCCCACTTTTACCTAACCTTAAACCCACCTTTAACCTAACCTGTCCTAACCCCCGATTTAGAATTATGTTAATCATCAGTTGAAATAATCTAGGGTGCTAATTCAGGTCATTCACAATTACTAACTTCAAATCCACTATAAAGAAAAGAGTTATTAATGAACCGTTTGAAAATATTGACAGTATTTAATTAAGAGTTTTGAGTTTGTGTATGACTGACAGACCCAGAGTGACTGATGCAGGATTGACAGACCCAGGGTGACGTGAGGCAGGGTTGACAGACCCAGGGTGAAGTGAGGCAGGATTGACAGACCCAGGGTGAAGTGAGACAGGATTGACAGACCCAGGAAGTGGAGACAGGATTGACAGACCCAGGGGTGAAGTGGAGGCAGGATTGACAGACCCAGGGTGAAGTGAGGCAGGATTGACAGACCCAGGTGAAGTGAGACAGGATTGACAGACCCAGGGTGAAGTGAGGCAGGATTGACAGACCCAGGGTGAAGTGAGGCAGGATTGACAAACCAGGGTGAAGTGAGGCAGGATTGACAGACCCAGGGTGACGTGAGGCAGGATTGACAAAACCAGGGTGACGTGATGCAGGATTGACAGACCTAGGGTGAAGTGAGGCAGTAGCAGACACACACAGCCACAGTGACCAGCCTAGCGGAACCTCGACAATTCCCCGCCATTTTGTCATGGTATGGAAGCAAGACAACCAAGAGGAGGAGAGCTATGCAAATTTTACATCACCCCCCGCCCCTTCCCCACATCATTCCTCCCTCCCTCCTTCTTCCTCCTCCTTCTTTTCTTCCTCCCTCCTTCTTCCTCCCTCCTTATCCTACATAACCCCCGTATCTCGTGTCTCCCTTCACCGTTTATCTTCTTCCTTCTCTTTCCATTTTCCTCCCTTCTGCTTTTTTTCCTCTTTCTCTCTCTCTCTCTCTCTCTCTCTCACCTCCCTTCTTCCTCCTTGTTGACGCCTCCCCTCACCCCCCTCCTCCTCCTCCCTGTAACACAGTGAGGGGAAAGAGGGGGGGAAGGAGACTGAGAATGGGGCGTGTCTTGAGTCTGGCCAGTTTCACCCAATCACAGAGCAACTCCTCTCCTCCTCCCATTATGCCATTACGTAGTTGAGTCGTTTACTACTGTCAGTGGCCAACCAGAGAGTGGCTTGATAAGTCTTCATTCTTATTCAACGTTTATGTTATTGTTCTGAATGATGTATAACGTTTGTTCATTTACGTTTTATGGCGACGAAGATCTTGTTACACAGTGTTCATTCTTAGAAATATTGTTATTGTTCGGTTGTTCTTGTCTCTATTTATTCATCGGTGTTTATTAGAACGAAAATTTATATGTTTTATGGTAGAGGATAACGTTAAAAATGGATAGTATATCGACTTGGAGTTGAGAGGTCAAATTTCTTCATGGTTGGTATTTCAACTTTATCGCCATAATGTTCCATCACTGTAATGTCCACCAGATAACAACTTAACCTAATAATTAAATTATACCATCTTAACCCAACCAAAGTTAACCTAACACTGACCATTTCTGTTGAGGTGTGTCCATAAACGATACTTTTACGTTCACTCGACGATTTTTAGATAAAGAGAGAAAATAAAGAAAGGGAGAAAGTAATGAATGACGGAAGCATGTGATCATCTAGGCCTTGTTATATCTCTCTCTCTCAATTTTCTCAACTCTCTTTCTCCCTCCTCTACTGTCATGCAGATATCCCTCGTTGTAGTGAACGTAATGCCTGCACACGCACTCGCACGCGCCGGAACGTGCTGCTGCTCCTAGAGAGAGAGAGAGGAGGAGAGGTACTATTGCCCACGAGATTCCTCCATTCATACACGCCTCACTAACATCAAGTGAGACAGTCGGTGTTCAATGCATGTTTATCTCTCTCTCTCATGAGAATTCTTCCAATTTCTTCTCTGTCATTTTCTAAATTTTTGTGTGTTGAACAATTTCTCACATTTTTTTTTTTCTTCCTTTTTCCTCTCCCTGTTTTTCCTCCTCTTCCCTCCTCCTCACTCTTTCCTTCCCTTCTTCTCTCCTCCTTCCCAATCTTTTCTCCTCATCTCTTCCAACCCTGTCATCTCCTCTTTCGTCCCATTCTCACGACTTCCTTCGTCACGTCTCCTGCTCCTCCCGTCACCACAGAATGGCCCGAAAAATGGCCCTCAAACTTTCACCCACAATCTCCCCTCACCTCTTCCTCACCCTCCCTCTCCCTCATCTCCTCTCCCTCCCCTCCCCTTCCCCCCCTCCATCTCCCTCCTCTCCCCCTCCTCCCTCCTCCTCCCCCTCCCTCCCTCTCCTCCCCCCCTCCCTCTCCCTCTCCCCTCCCCCCCTCCCTTCTCCCTCCCCCTCCTTCTCCCTCTCCTCCCCCCTCCTCCCTCCCTCCCCCCTCCTCCCTCCTCCTCCTCTCCCTCTCCTCTCCCCCCTCCCTCTCCCTCCCCCCTCATTCTCCCTCTCCTCTCCCCTCCCTCCCTCCCCCTACTCCTCTCTCCTCTCCCTCCTCCTTCTCCCCTCTCCTCGCCCCCTCCTTCTCCCTCACCCTCCCTCTCCTCCTCTCCACCTCTCCTTGTCCCTCTCTCGCCCCCCTCCTTTATCCTCTCCTCATTCTTCATCTTTCCTCTCCTCCTCCTCGCCCTCCTTTATCCCTCTCCTCTCTCCTTCTCCTTTCCCTCCCCGACCTCTACTCCTGTGATATTTTCCCTTGGTTAACAATGAAGGACAGGTAGTTAAGTTCATCTTGTGTTCACCTTCCTTGATGAACACTGACGAGGTGCGTTATTGTTCATCTTTTGTTCACCTTCCTTGATGAACACTGACGAGGTGCGTTATTGTTCATCTTTTGTTCACTTTTCCTTGATGAACACTGACGAGGTGTGTTATTGTTCATCTTGTGTTCACCTTCCTTGATGAACAATTAAACCAACATAAACCAAGACAATAATGTGACTTAAATCATTATTAAAACAAAACAATATCACGAAGTAAACTATTGTAAACCAAATCAATAACTGTGATTTGAATTATCGTAAACCAAGAAAGAAAAAACCCTATTGTAAACCACTCAAAACATCGCGACCTAAACCAAAATAAACCAATAGACTGAATTAGTGACACTAAGACAATTATATCCCGATATAAACCAGACATAAACCAAGATCATAAACCCATGGACAGGTGAGGTAGTGAGAGCCCTCCCTCACTAACTACACCTGGCGAGGTGAGGGAGGAGGAGGAGGGCAGTGGTTTGGGAAGTAACAATGCAGGTAAAGTCACCCTCCCCTCCCTCCCTCCCCCTCCTCCCTCCCTCCCTCCCCCCCCCCCACCCTCACCCCTAGTAAATGTTTCTCACACACACACACACACACACACACTCAAAGCCCATATCTCCTCATCTCTCCGTCTCCCTCTCACCCCCCTCACCCCTCCTCCCCCTCCATTCTCTTCATACCTCCGTCTTCCATCACTGTTTCTCTTGATATTCCTTTTCACTCCCTCTTCTGTACTCTTCTGCTTCCTCCTCTTCTTCCCTTTCCTCCCTCCTCCCCTAGGCATTCCTTCACCATTGTCCCTCCTTCCTTCTCTCACGTTTCTTCCCTCCCCCTCCTTCCTTCCTTCCTTAGTTCCATCCAATCATTCAATCAGCGTTCTCTTATCCCACCATCTTTCTCTCTCTCTCACACACACACACACACACACACACACACACTGGAATAAACTAGTTGAAGGTGTTTGAGTGAGGCTACTGGTGGTGGTGGTGGTAGTGAGGCAGGAGACCGGCCAATAGGTAACTCCTCCTCTCTTCCTTCCTCCTTCTCCTCCATTCACTACCACCTCACTTACTCATATCCACCTTTTTGGCTAACGTGGCGTATGAGCAACTGGATTAAATATTGATCTGGAGGAATCAGTCGATCAATTTTGTGGTCGTGAGAGAGTGAGAGGGGGGTGGGTGGGGTAAGGATAGGGAGTGGGAGGGAGAAATGGATAGGGAGTAGCAGAGAGGGAGAGAGAAGGGGTGACAGAGGGAGATAGGGAGAGAGAGGAAGGTAGGAAGGTAAACTAGGTAGTACTCACGTATTACGTATGTGTTTTATGTGGACGCTAAGACTAAATTCAGGACCTTGTGTTATCCCTTTGCTGAGGCCTGTTGGTGGACTGGCTCAGACGCTGGCCAGATTCAAGGTTAATGAGGAGTGTCAGAGTGTGTAATATTTCTTGTTGTGTAATCAATCGTTGTAGCGACTGATGTGTTGTTGTGAAGTTCGATGATTTGATTTGGATTCATTTTTGTTGTAGTTGTTGTTTTTTGTGGTTTGTTATCACTCTCTACAGGTGCTGTGGTAGATGATGTAGTAGTTGTGTTGTAGATACGTGTAGCAACTGAGAGATCACGCCAGTCTATTTAACCTGATGATTAAACACCTTAACTGTCAGTTAGGTGCAGTAAGGTGGTTAGGTTACTGGCTTGTGTTAGGTGGAGTAAGGTGATGGTGTCGGATCTTCACGTGATCAGGAACTGTTGCATTTTGACACTTGTTAGTGATGTAACCACAATTGTAAAGCATAATATCTCGTTGGTCTGATGTAATATATGTGACCCGGAGGCTTTTTTCCGTGTGTGTGTGTGTGTGTGTGTGTGTGTGTGTGTGTGTGTGTGTGTGTGTCGTAAGTAACCCTTATAATACAGTACAATGGAGTTCAATTTTTTTGTCAAGACTGTAATACAACTTTTCCTCCTCCTCCCTCCTCCCCCTAACAACACCAACAAGGTTCCATCACTCAGAAATAACATATTCTTGTGTTTTTCCTTCCTCGTCCTTCCCCTCCACCACCTCAGTCTAAGGTAACTATGATAATAACACCAAAAAACAACAGTGGCTTCATCCTGCCTTCTCCACCAAACTACTGTCAACCCCACATAACCCTTTATAAAAGTGTTACCTATCAGCTAACATGTGACCACGCACCCTCCACCACCACCAGCCACCCACCCAGCCAGCCCAGCCAGCCCAGCCAGCCAGCCCAGCCAGCCCAGCCAGCCCAGCCAGCCAATCCCTGCCTGTTTCTCGCTACTTGTTACCTATTAGTAAATCCTTTAGCACAGTGTTATGTCATTTAATGTGGTATATCTATCGGTGGTGAGGTGACAGTAGTAGTGATGGGGAGTGTGGTGGTGGTGGTGGTGATAGAGTGCATTTTGTGTGTGGATGCACGTCTCTCTCTTTGACTAACCAACAGTGATGGGCCGGGTGAACACCAACACACACACACACACACACACACACACACACACACACACACATATACTTTTGCATACACACACACACACACATACACTTTTACATACACACGCACATATTTACTCACGTATACAGACATATTCATACACATGCATACACCACACACATACATTCACCTTCACATACTATACATATTGATACGTGAACACTGTTGTAAATATTCTCTCTCTCTCTCATACTGTGGCTCGAGTAAGAACATCCGCCCCGTTAATACTATTTATCCAGAGTGAGATACGTTCTGATGATCTGGTGAGGGGCTGGGTGAGGGGGCAGTATTTCCTCTCATGACGGGGAACACCCACCTCCACCTCCTCCACTTGGCTTACACCACCACCACCAATTCCACTTGTACCATCACCTCCATCACCACCTCCACCATCACCTCCATCACCACCACCACCACCACCACCCACCACCTCTACACCACCACCCACCACCACCACCACCCACCTCCACCTGCCACACCACCACCACCAATCCACTTGTACCATCACCCCATCACCACCTCCACCATCACCTCCATCACCACCACCACCTCCATCACCACCTCCACCATCACCTCCATCACCACCACCACCACCTCCATCACCACCACCACCCCCACCACCCTCCACCTCCTCCACTTGGCACACCACCACCACCAATTCCACTGTACCATCACCCCATCACCACCACCACCTCTACCACCACCACCACCTCCATCACCACCACCACCTGTACCACCACACCACCACCTGTACCACCACCACCACCTCTACCACCACCACCACCTCTACCACCACCACCTCTACCACCACCAACCTCTACCACCAATCCCACCACCACCACCACCTCTATCACCACCACCACCTCTACCACCCCATCACCTCACCACCACACCACCACCACCACCACCACCACCACCACCTCTCACCCCACCATCACCTCACCACCCCACCACCACCTCAACCACCCCACCACCACCTCCACCCCCACCCACACCACCCCCAACCACCACCACCTCTACCCACCACCAACCACACCACCACCACCCCAACCCACCAACCACCACCATCCACCACCACCACCCCACCACCACCACCACCATCCACTCACCACCACCACCTCCACCACCACCAATAACTCCACCACCAACCACCACCTCCACCACCCCACCACCACCCCACCACCCCACCACCACCCCACCACCACCACCACCACCAACCCCACCACCACCACCACTCACCACCATCACCCACCTCTACCACCACACCACCATCCACCACCACCACCACCTCTACCACCACCACCACCCCTACCACCACCACCTCTACCACCACCATCACCTCTACCACCACCATCACCCTTCCACCACTTTCACCAAACCCATCACTACAACTTTATGGTGATAATTCCCTGTCAGAAAATCTCTGCCAAAATAATACAATTACACGTATAGCAACAGTGTTCAGGTATAATAATAAAAATTAATAATAATAATAATAATAATAATAATCAGCTACATTTAATTACTTATTGGTATAAACACTGGCTATGGGCTTGATTCTGTGTAATGGGTGACTTACACACACACACACACATACAAGGGGGGGGGGGTTACTGCTAACCCCACCACTAGACAATACAGGGGTCAGGTATGATGGCAGTGTGTGGAATGTCTACCACCACCACGGACACCACTACCACACCACCATCCTCCCTAACCTCCTACCCCATAAGACAAAATACCATGGCCAACCATGATACCCTATTAGACAAAATCATAACAAGAGGAGTTTTTCAATTGTTTAGAGATAGAGGAAAGTGGGGTGTGATACGTCATTGGTTGGTAGCGCTGTCTGTGAGAACAGAGTGCGTCACCGCCCAGATCTGACACCTGCCACCACCACCACCACCTTGACATCTGCCACCCTACCAACACCACCACTGTCACCATCAACACCACCACCATCAACACCACCACCACAACCACAACCACCACTACCTCCACCACAACCACCACTACCTCCACCACAACCGACACACTATCGCTCAGCGCCCGAGTTATCATGGGTAAAGTAAGAGTGAACAGGAAGTGATATATACTGTCACCACCATTGACTGAGTGAACCTTCCTCCCCTCTGCCACCATCCTCCTTTCCTACTATCACCCTCCACCACAACCACCACTACCACCATCCTCCCCCACCACCACCACAACCATCCTCCCCACCACCACCACCACCACTACCACCATCCTCCCCACCACCACCACCACCATCCCTCCCCACCACCATCCTCCAACTCAACTCCCCCACCACCACCACCATCCTCCACTACCACCACCACTCACCATCCTCCCCACCACCACCATCCTTCCCCCACACCACTACCACCATCCTCCCCACCACCACCACCATCCCTCCCCCACCACCACCACCATCCTCCCCCACCACCACCATCCTCCCCCCACCACCACCATCCTCCCCACCACCACTACCACCACACCAATCCTCCACCACCACCATCCAACCATCCACCACCACCCACCACCACCACCACCACCACCACCACCACCATCCTCCCCACCACCACCACCCTCCCCACCACCACCACCACCATCCCCACCACCACCACCATCCTCCCCACCACCACCACTACCACCACCACCATCCTCCACCACACCATCATCACCACCACCCACCTCACCACCACCATCCTCCCCCCACCACCACCACTACCACCATCCTTCCCCACCACCATCACCACACCATCCCTCCACCACCACTACCACCACCACCACCACCACCACCACCACCACCACCATCCCTCCACCAATCTCACCACCACCACCACCACCACCACCACCACCACCACTCACCACGACCACCATCCTCCACCACCACCACCACCATCCTCCACCACCACCACCATCCTCCCCCATCACCACCTCCACCATCCCACCACCACCACCACCATCCTCCACCACCACTACCACCATCCTTCCCCACCACCACTACCACCTCCACCACCACCACCACCACCACCACCACCACCACCCCACCACCACCACCACCATCCCTCCCCCCCACCACCACCACCACCATCCTCCACCACCACCACCACCACCACCACCACCACCACCACCACCACCATCCTCCCCACCACCACCCACCACCACCACCACCACCACCACCACCACCACCACCACCACCACCACCACCACCATCCTCCCCCACCACCACCACCCTCCCACCACCACCACCACCATCCTCCACTACCACCACCACCCTCCCTCCCCCCACCACCACCACCATCCTCCCACCACCACCACCATCTCCCACCACCACCATCACCATCACCACCACCACCACCACCACCACCACCACCACCACCACGACCACCATCCTCCACCACAATCATCATCACCCACCACCACCCCACCATCCTACCACCACCACCACCACCACCACCACCACCACGACCACCATCCTCCACCACCACCACCACCATTCACCACCACTATCACCACCACCATCCACCACCACTCATCCACCACCACCACCATCCTCCACCCCAGTCACGTTCTTGCAGCCGGGAAATGGTCGTGTGTTGGGGATAAGCGTAACTCATCCTCACCAACACCTCCCTCCCATACCCCTGATAGTCTGGACTCCTGACTGCACCTTCATCTCCTGCTTGCCTCCTGCTTGCCTCCTCCTTCATCTTCTGCTTGCCTCCTGCTTGTTTTCTTCATCTCCTGCTTGCTTCTTGCTTGTTTTTTTCATCTGCTGCTTGCCTCCTCCTTCATCTCCTGCTTGCCTCCTCCTTCATCTTCTGCTTGCCTCCTGCTTGCCCCCTCTTCATCTCCTGCTTGCCTCCTGCTTGTTTCTTCATCTCTCCCACTTGCCTCCTCCTTCATCTCCTGCTTGCCTCCTGCTTGCCCCCTCCTTCATCTCCTGCTTTCCTCCTACTTGCCTCCTCCTTTATCTCCTGCTTGACTCCACACACTACCTCAGCCCCACCCAACCCAACCTCACCCCCACACAACCTCACCCTACACAACCCAACCCAACCTCACCTCACCCCCACACAACCCAACCCAACCCAGCCTCACCCCACACAACCTCACCCCCACACAACCCAACCCAACCTCACCCAGCCTCACCCCGTAGATAGCATTAGTTTGATTAATTTACACGTGTCTTAACCCAGAGGAAACGAATCTCCAGGTAGTGTTGTGTTGTTTCTCTGTTCCCTTTGAAATAGATGTTTCTCTCACACTGCATAAAAAAACTTCCACCTTCTGGTACGTATCTTCGTGAACCACCTTTGACAGGGGTACCAACTGTTGGGATGGCGACCTTGAGTGGCCTTACCTGATTCTGATATTAATGATAAGTAAATTGTCTGTTGCTTTAATGAATCCCTGGTGATGGTGTGTTAATGTGATGGTGTTTATTGTTGATTTGTGTTTAAGTATTGTGTATGATGGTGGATTATTAGTTGTGTATGTTGTGTATATTTTAATGAGTTTGTATATTGTGTAAAGAAGTAACCACCCCTCACACATTTAACCTTGCCCCCCCCCTCTCTCTCTCTCTCTCTCTCTCTTCTCTGGTATATAATGCTCACTAAGATAATGAACTGAATACATTATACTTACTAAATGTTAACCTGGTAATCACTGCTTCCTTATAGTAACTAATACACCTGTTTGTACCTGAGGCGGTATTGTTCAGTACATGTGTGTGAAGATTTTGCTGTCTTGCTCAATGGGTGAAATTAATCATAATAATAATAATAATAATAATAATAATAATAATAATAATAATAATAATAATAATAATAATAATAATAACAACAACAACAACAGTCATAATAATAATAATAATAATAATAATAATAATAATAATAACAATAATAATAATAATAATAATAATAACAAGTCATAATAATAATAA
Source organism: Homarus americanus (assembly GCF_018991925.1). Lineage (NCBI taxonomy): Eukaryota > Metazoa > Arthropoda > Malacostraca > Decapoda > Nephropidae > Homarus > Homarus americanus. The sequence continues at coordinate 1,574,480 of NW_024735442.1, read as the reverse complement.
TAATAATAATAATAATAATAATAATAATAATAATGTGTCCAGTGATAAAAGTCATACTAAACATCGTTATTGATTCTAAAGTGGCTCATTTGACTTCCGTTAAAGCAACAGTATTGAGCCACGTAACCCACACGCTCACATGTAAACAATAGGTTCACCTCTCATTGTAGATTATAAATACCAGAGACCAGTATTCACTTATAACTACTGTACACTAATACTATTAAAACTAATATTTGTGCATCTAAGTGGATTCATTTTCGGCTCGTAGTGGATTCGTTTTAGGTTCGTAGTGGATTCATTGGTTCGTAGTGGATTCATTTTAGGCTCGTAGTGGATTCATTTTAGGCTCGTAGTGGATTTTTTTAGGCTCGTAGTGAATTCATTTTAGGCTCGTAGTAGACTAAGTAAATAAAAATGTTTATATATAGGTTGAGATAATTATGATGTGTTGTTATTATATATTTAGTATATAATATTAACACAGTAGACTATGTTATGGTGATGGTAAGCTGACTGTATGGTGCCATATGTTCTTGTAGAGATGAGGGTTACCAATAAATCGATTTTTTTTTTGTTTAGGAGGCCAGATCAGGGGTTCGTAGGTGGTGTGAAACCGCGTGATACTGTGTGTGTGAGTGTGTGTAACTAACCTCACATTACATAATATAACGTAAACCTAACATAACCTAACCTAACTTTACATAATCTAACCTCACAATACATAACATAACGCTAACCTATCACGATGCTAGCTTAACCTAACATTACATAACTTAACCTCACATAACATAACCTCACGTAACATAGGTGGCGTACAGGTGTTAAACATTCAGTGAAGTAAACTAGGGGGCTAATCCTCAGGTAATCCGGTAAACATAAGAACAAACTGACTTTGAACCTCTGAATTGGCTTCCCAAAATCACTACCACTGACCACCATCATCAATATTCTGTAAACTTCAAAATTATGAAGCCAAGATTCCCTCTTGTGTTATCAGTGACATCAATCACACCCGGAGATAAGAGTGACGTTGCATAGATCAATATATCATTCACTTCACTAAATTATTTATGATAGTACAAAGATACACACCCAAAAAAATCAATTATTATTAAAAGACCTGTACAGTGGGTTAAAATCTTGGAGTAATGTGACGTGGAAATAACTGTAAAGTCTACAATACAGTGTAACGGAGGCATGAGAAACAAAAGAAACCCTAAACGTTTAGATTGAGGAGTAGAGGCGCTGTGTGTGTGTGTGTGTGCGTACGTGTGTAAGAGTGTGTGAGGGTGGGAGGGAGGCGCGGCTGGTCCCGGCTGGCTAGCGAGCCGGAATGACGGGGTTTACACGACGAGACCCGCGTACCTGGCGCTGATAACCTGCCCATACTGTGATAATGGCAGCGATATGCTTACACAGGCCTACTGGTGAACAGACGTGGTGCAGTTGCTGTGTCCAAGAGTTAAAGTGATTTATTGTTTACATTGTGTTCATATGTGTTAAAGGGTGCGCACCCGTTATACTTAATTGCCAATGTAAAACTTTTACTTTGGCTTTACTTGCATCAACTAATTTGCTCTGGACAAGTTGCTTTTCAGTGGCACGCAAAGTTTATGCGAATTTGCTTCATGAATTTAAAATATTTCTAAATATTTTATGGTTAACTGAACGTTTTTTTAAACGTAAGAATACGGTAACATGCAAAAGGAGCAGAAAAACAGTAAACCCTCACTAAAATACCTTAATAAGTCATCATCTTATACAAGTGTGACGTGTAATGAGCAGCATATAAATCAGTGATCGGGAACAATCATAACCTAACCTCCACCATAGGTATTCCATACACGCTTTCACTGGCTTTGTCCTTGGTGAACGGCCCCGGAGGTTGGCAGCCCTGCTCAGCTCACCACTATGGAGGATGTAGAAAATGGAGAACAAAAGTGGATACCGTTGTCTGGCTCATACCAGTTTTTTCTGTTTTGTGGAATATTCATCGCATTTTATCCGTATTATTTTTCAAGTGAAATGAAAATGCATTTTGAGCGTTTGTTTAATTTTTAAAGAGCCTTTAAATACCTGGGAGCTGAGGATCGAACTTGTGTGCCCGTTTTCTATACACTTCCAGTGACGTTTTGCCTGCAGCAGCTGGTCAGATGTTTCAGTTTAGATTAGGCTCTCACTGCGAGCAGACGTGTTACACCTCAGCTCCTGGTTAGAAAGTTTGTGTGAAGAAGAGCACTTTCTGAAAAACGTTTAAAGCTCGTCCTTTGGATTATATATCTTATTCTGAGTGTTACCAGGTGTGTAATGTGCTTATACGGTTATTTAGTCTTGAGTTAAGAGTGTTGTGAAGTTGTGCGGTGATAGTGTCTTTGTGACAATTTGTTTAACAGACATTGCGAAGTCATTTGTTAATTTCCTGTATTTTATAAATTATTTCATTATGTCCGTATTGGAATTTAACCTGATGAAAAGTGTATTACTAAATAGATTTAAGCGTTGTGGACATATAAAGAGAAGTTTCAATCGGATTTTCGTAAGTACTTATGAGTGTCGGGTTTTGGAACTTAGGTTTTTAGCATAGTGCTGATACCCGGGTTGTGGGTGATGCTTGCGTGTGTCCACCCATAGCGGGACGGGAGGAGTGGAGCGAACTGTAGTGTGATCACAACCTCACGAAGGAGGTAACGGTTCCGGACAACAGTTCGCACGGTTGGCGTGTAGCTGCACTAGTTAAGTCATCTTTAGCAGTGGTGGTGTTCACACGTTGTCTTGTAGGGTGTTACTGCAAGCCTACGAGGTGATGGCACATTTCACACGGAACCTCTATGTTAATATAAAACGATTAACAAGTTATTAACCTTTTACAAGTGTTGGGGACTTTGTCATAATTTATCGTGTTTTTAGTTTCCTGGTGAGCATTAACTATAATCACGAGTAATTGTTAATTTTATAAACAAAATGAATCTGAACGATTTTTAGTAGTTATTATCTTTCATAAACAAGGATAATACTCCAGAAATGTTAGTATGGTTATCGTGAGAACTAGTTAAAATTTTAAAAGATGTGGATAGGAATTTTGACAAATTAAACTATGTAGCGACGCACGAGTAGTGTCATTGTGTCAGGTTGTTCGTCCAACATTGCACAATAGTGAATAATACCACTAGTGCTTGGTGAGGCTCCACTGCTGGCTCCCACACACAGGCTAGTTTCCGTGTCTCACACAAGTAGGTCGCCTCAACCCAACACGACCGAGAAGGGATATTTCTGTGTATTTGTGAATATTGTGTTGTTTTAACTTGTGTGCGGGGAATATGGTTGTTTTTTTAAAGAAAGGTCGCACTTGGTGATGGGAAGAGAAAGGAGGCTGAAAATGTTGTGTTGATAAAAATTCGTGCTGTTGCTAGGTCTGAGTGCGATATATGTATTGTAATTATTGTTGGATGTAATATAATTTGTTTATGGACTTTATTTTTCCAATATAGATGTTGTTGAACTTAGGTTTTGTGTTATATTAAAGTGGTAACAGGTGAAGGATGTGTATGTGTGACCTAATTTTAATAATAACAAGTGCAGTTTGTCCCCATCAAATAATGAGATTAATAATACACCATCATGACCCCACACGGAAGCAATTGTGGTTGACGGTGCACCAAGGTTGCAGTGTCGATACAAATGGAAGACAGGTGATTATGGTGAAGGCCGCCTCACCTTAGCTATCGTGTACCCTCCCCACCACGGCAATGTTCCCACCGCAGTATCCCCCTGTTTTGTGGAGCACCTGGCTGCCAGTATTCAGGGTCCGAGAATACTAACGGCGGTCTAGGCTAGTATCGGCTGAAGTTTAGTGCTGGTGCTTTGGAGGAGAGAAAGTGTGGAGCCTGGTGATCACAGCAGCCTGTCTGTTGCTGATGGGGTGAAACTCTTTCTGGCATCACGGATATGTTTATGAGCTGGGAAGATTATATCAGTATGTAGTGCGAATCCTAAAGCTTTAAAGCTGCTGAGCAAACATTTTGTTCAGTAGTTGCATCATTTAAAACCTGGGGTGATGCTTTGTGGGGACTTTGCAACCTGGCAGTATGTGTCATTGGTTTATAGCAGTCGCTTGTCAGAGGTGACGGTTTTCATCATTAGTTGAAGATTTTGACGCAGTAGCCTTGGCATGGATTTCAACAAGTGCTTTGCTGATTGTCGTCTCGCTGGCCTGCACTTGACGTTCTATAAGGAATTCAGTAGTTTGCTCGTATAAGGCGTTCTATTTCTGTAAACAGTTGGTGACTGAAGTATCAATACAAGCTGCTTGTTATCCTGTCAAAATTTCACTTTGATTTTAATGAAACAAATTTGTTTTTGCTTATTGTTAACAAATATTTCATCTGGCGTTTTGAAATGCCTCCTGTTCCACCTGGCTGGGCCCGTCACCCATCCCTGGGACTGTTCTACCTTCCGTCTTTCTCTTCCGCTACCCCGGCCCCCTGGCAGCAGCAGCGTCGCGTCCCTGGGACTGTGTGAACCTGGCCCAGCTGACCCTGTCCCACTTACACGCTCTCGGAGACGCACACACGCTCCTACGCACATAGGCACGTGTTAGCCTCTACCCATCACCAGCATATATTCTATTCATGCAGATCATCATTTGTTGACCTGTGCTTATAAATGACTATGGGTGAGGGTGTGGATTCACTCGCCTCAACGTGCTAGCCATTGAATGACAATTAATCTGTTGGTGGAGTAGCTTTAAATCCGCTTCCAGTTACGTGGATCAACGTAGCAGGTTTGGCGTATCTCGCTGACATGCGAGGATGCAAGGCTACAATGTACACAACGCCGACGGCTTGAGCCCCTCCCTCATGAGTCTACACCCGTTGACCCACATCCTTGTGGCCGCCACCCAATGTGTGGCCTCAAGATCGATTAGGTTGTAGTTTGACCGTCTTGCCAGCAAGCACTGAAGGTTACTCTAACCCTTTTTCTGGTTATGTTAATCAGAGCGAATACGTGGTTCTGAGAATAGTATTTTATGAACGTTATCACGACAGTAGCGGTATTGTGTGAGCGGTTAGGGGGGAGGGAACTTTACATTTTGGGCGGCGTGGGAGAGAGGGGAGAGGATCTGCCCTACAGATGTTAGTGGAGGGTGGGGGGGATGGGTAGCGGCTGGTGCAGGTCGTTGTGGTTGAGAAAAGGATGGCGTGTAAGGTGATCATTGTCCAATTAAAACATACTCGATAATGGTAAATATTGAGTGAAATTGGTTCAGTAACCATTAAGACGGTGTTTTACCATGTTCTAGGTATTATTTGTCCTTGCTCCATATATTTGGTTGGTTTTTACGTTTCCTGGACACCGCCTAATTTCACTATTAAAATATGGTCTTACATTTTGTTAATGTTTAATAAAGTCTTGTTTTCTGTAAAGCAACTGCCGTGCAATAAATGGTTAAAACATCGTTAAGAAAATATTGGTCGATAAGAATGTAGGTGAAAATCACCAGACGAGAGTAGAGTGAGGTGGTGGTGGTGCGGTACGACATGTTCCGGCAGCGTCTCGCCGGTGTTGTTGGAGAACATATGATAGTATCTGGTCGAGTTTACACCGGATTATGTCACTAAGGAGCTTTGACAAATGTTATTTTATATTAAACATGAGCATTTAAGGGATTTATTTTTTCATAATGTGTTTTATGTATCGTATATGCTTAATTTTTTTTTATAATGGCAGGCATTCTTAAATAGGTTCTAAGTGTGTATTAACGTAGTAAAGTATCTCTTGAGTTTAATTTCTTATAATTGCACAGTACAGTATGTCTGTTAGGCGATGATTGTTGGTTGGTTCTGTAATACTTAGTTCTTGGGTTCGTGCGGTTGTTACTTTATTGAGTGTGTTTTACGATTAAGGTAGTAAAGCACCAGTAAAAGAGACCTTAGGTCGTGCTAATTATGTTAAGATTAGCATTACTGTTAAAGTCTCAGTAACTTGTCAGCTGGTAGCCTGGGGCACCGTGGGAAAATGAAAAGACTATGAATTATGGCATTAGGTGTTAAACGCCGACTCATTCATTTTTGTTTCATTACTTATTAAAGTTTTGAAGAAATATTTTAAGAACTGTAAAGGGAAGCTTCAGTTACAGCCTTCCATAGAGGCACGTGTACGTGTGCTGATAATTGTTTAGATGTGAAGTAAATTGAAGTTTATAAAAACTCTCTGTATGTATAAGTTTATAGGATAATTACACATGTAAATTGCATCACGTGCTAAATATGATGTATTGTTGAGACAGATGTAGTAACAGTATTGCAAGTCTGCGGTACGATATATTGGGACGTCGTCGTCTCCATACATTTAGTTAGCCTTGGATCGGGAATCTCCACCCGGTACGACATGTTTTCCCCAGACCCACGCGAGGGGAGCAGTTAAAGCAACGAATTGGTAACTCAGCACGACCTGGGGATTTGGGGGGCGGGGGAGAACTCCACCTATGGGTGCTCTGTCGATGATGTAAATTAAAGGATACGTTATTGTTTTTATTATGCTTTTATCACAACTGTGTTGAAAGCGTAAGAATGTTGAATTGGATATGTTCTTGAGTGGCGTAAAGTTCCCTTTTAACTTACATATTCATTGCCAGTAGTACTGACTGTTAAAGTAGGAAATATTATTATACTGTATATTGTTATTTTCTTCACTCACTAGTGTTTTCCGAGTGTAAGGATGACGTATCTGGCCAGGACCAATGACGCATCTTATCCAGGAAAATCCCCCCAGGAGGAAAGATGTGTCGTTTTCATTGTTAAGTACTTGTGTTGTTGCACATACACAGTATCATATAACATCCCGTATGTTTTCCCGCCACATTGGTTCTCATTTCCTTTGAAAGTTTTTAAGTTTCAAACTGTGTCACTCAAGGGAACAGCCACTCCGGTATGAACTCAGTCTTTAGTGTCCTTGAAAATTTATATCGGATTGCCGCTTTAGTACGACTAGTCTGTCAGTGCTAACTTTAAAGTTGTATAAATGTGTGTAGCGTGGTTGAATGAGTGCCCAGGGGTAGAACTGACCAGCTGTCATGGCTCCATATATCTTCAAGGCCGCCGCTTATCTTAAGAAGTCGCAGGGAAGTGAGGAAGGTGCGGCAGCATATTTACAGGGAACTTGCGGACTTTCCGAGAGCTCTCAGGGGTAATCTCCCTCCACACCTTTTAATTTTCCTCATTACGTGTTGCTGTCTGGGAGATGATTCCTGTTTATTAGACGATACGTCTGTGTGTAGTGTAAGGTTATTCTAATTAAATGTCAGATATCGCAGCCCACTAGGAGCGGGGCATGTCCCTTGCTCATACGGCCCTGGACGCATATGAGGATTCTGGGACTTTGTGACGTCATTGTCTTTACTGAGAGCCAGGATGTCCGCCGCTCCACAGAACGGTGCATTCCAGGAACACGAGATGATTTATCGCTGAGGGTCTCTACAACACTACTAGGGGTATTTACTGACATGCTAAAGGATCATTTTAAGACAAAAATTGTGCTGCATTTATTATTCATGTTGTAAGTAGTGTAATAAACATGGTGCGACAATTGGCATTACAACTAGCGCCCACATGCAACGTCATACTGATGTTGACGTGACCAAGTGACGTTGGCGTGACGTCACAGCTAACTGAGCCTGTGATTGGTTCGAGAGGGAAAATCACGCCTACTTTAGTTGCCACTCGTCCCACCACTCTCGTTTTCTACCAGTTCTATTCGTCTACATCGCCCGAGAGAGTGGGCGAGCAGGGTGAGCGAAACTCTTTGAAACCCAGGGAACTGCGAGGGCGTCAGGTTGCGTTTCGTGGTAAAGGCAGAGGCGTCACACGTTGGTGGCTGGTTGGCCCTGGTGGTGGTGGGGCTGCATGAGAGCGACTGACTCAGATACCCAAGCAACAAGTGTGCTGTCGGTCGGGTGGTAGTGAGCTCCGAGGCTACTGTCCCATAGTCCCGGGAAAAATAAACTTACGTCATAGTAGACTTTGGACACAGTTCTTGGATATTAGCAACAGTTGAACTTAAGCTGTCGCCTATCGTGCATAATGGTGACATTGAGACATAGAGGTACGAAGCCTTCCTCAGTGGTATTTGTTTTGTTATATTCACTTGTGTAACGTTTTAGACTTTGTCGTTCACTGAAGTGTTGATGAGTCATACCTTGGTGATGGCCTATGGTAGGGTCACAGTGACTTGTGGGTGACTTTGATTTTGGTAATTTATCCAAATAAAGTTTAAAGAAATTTGAAAATAATTAGTCTGATTTGTCTTAGTCTGTAAAGTTGTCAGTATACAGCAGATACTGAGCTGTTGTACTGTGTCTTTTACGGTTGTTTTTATTAATGCTGTGTATAATACAGTGTGTGTGTGTGTGTATAGTTGTGTAACTTTTTTTTTCTCTTGTTGACACAGGTGGTAGTCCGAGTATGGCCATCGACGCCAGTGGTGTGTGGCCGAACCACCCCAGTGCACGACGTGGTACTCTCGCCACCTACAAGTTCCGCGTACGTGAGGAGCGCAAACGGGTGATTCGACTCTCCAACGAAAAGTACCGCACCATTGAAGACCATGAGAGTGGCCTTCGGAGAGTTGTGCTTATCAAGTGAGTATGAACCACTTCCCGAGTTTTGACAAATAACTTGAATTAATATTTTTGAGACATGAATTCTTTGGAGACTTTTTAAAAACTAGATTGAGGTGATTTTTTTTAGATCATAATATGTCATGCAATTTTTTAAGACCGCTTAATGGGAATTTTTTTAACGAATTGGTCTACATATTATTTTTAGAATTAAGGATTATAAATACTGTAACATTGTGAACTAGTGACTAAAAACTGTTTCTATCTTCTCTAGGAACACACTGAGACGACTGCAGCGTGAGGCTCGAGAGGAGAAGCTGGCACGTCACCGGGCTGGCAGCACTAACGTGTCTCCCTCGTATCTGTCTGCCTCCCGCCCCCGCTCCCCCTCCCCTCCCTGTGACATGCAGGTGTCCGACGTGCTGAGCGTGTACGGTCAACCCGCCCACACGCCTCTCACCGCCCTGGACGAGGATGACCCAGCGCCTCCGGCTAAGAGGCCCAAACTCTTCCATGACGATGATAAGGAGAACTCCAGGGAGGCGTGTGAAACAAGGCTGCAGTGTGAGATGGATCAAAAGGACGACGGCCGTGGATTGGTGGACGACACACAAGAGATTCTACGGGACCTGTACGAGACGTTCACTACGGACTCTTTGTCGCAGCCCCGTCCCGGAACACCCACGCCGCCCCGCCCAGACACGCCTTACTCATCACCATACTCCTGCACCTTACCCACCTCAAGTACTCCTTCCCCCGCTGCCAACAATAACACTACTACCAACACTGTAAGCTGTAGCAACAACACTACAAGTTATAGTACCAGCGTCACCTCCAGCGGTAGCTACTATGACTGGTCCAGGCCGCAACAGCAGCAGTACGCCTGCGGGCACGCCTCACTCTTGGGGAACGACCTCCAGTCAGTAGTGTTCCACAGCCTCATTGCCTCCTTGGAGTCGTAACGCGCGTGTGATGCTGTTGGCGATCTCCAGCAGCAAGAGCAGCAGCGGCAGTAGTGACTCGCGTTGACTGCAGTGCCATGCCAAAGAGGTGCAATCACTGTGCTGGGCGGCCCCCGGACCTGTGTGTGATTCATCAAGTGTTATCAGCTGTGATCTTACCATTATTACGCGGACCCCTGACTCGTGCAGTGCCTGAGTGAAGTGGTGGAGCAGGCGGGGCCTAGGAGCCCACGTCGTGCTGTGTGGTGGTGTGGGGCAGACCCCTGGTGCTAGGCGGCCCACTACCCACGGTGGGGCGGCACCAAGCCGTCGCCCTCACTGATATGTTGTGCTTATTACCAGAAGAGAAAGGGAATGCCGTGGATTATTATGTATAATGATAATATTCATTCGCTCATCATACACATCATCATCATTATTATCAGTATTCATCCTCGCCACAATAACTTACATACGGCAACTTGTCTTCGTTTCGAATTCTTGTGCTACCACATCGTGTGTCAGCAAACTCATACCAAGTGATGAGACATTTAATTGGTGAAGGTCATTTCCGACTTGTTTCAAACGTGGTAATTCACGAGGGCATTGTGTAACGGAGCCCTCCAGTAGGTCAGCGTAGAGTTCGGAAATGTACCCAGGTGGCCACAACTGACTTGGGGGAACAACTCACGTCAGCGTCCTCATTGTTAACACCTTCGTAAGATGGTGGTCAAGGCTTGATGGCGTAATGCTCTCCGTCCTGCCCTCTCAACGGCTTCATTTAACTGTTTTATACAAAGTGTGTTGAATGATATTTTGTACACAACCCAAACTCGAAGAGACGGTTGAGACCCGTGAGACATCTAGTGACGGAAGCTCACAACGCTGGCAGCTAGTGAAGGTGCAGAAGAGTGGGTGTGGTTTGGTAGCAAGGGCTCATGTGTGTTCCCCCAGTCAGTCGCTGCCCCAAGTATTAGTTGTGTAGAACTAACAGGCATTTTGTTGTCTAGTCCTTGTTTGTCCAAAGTTCTTTGTTTTGGTTTGTGGCGGTGTTCTGCAGATTTGGACTCAAACATAAGTAAATAAGTGGACAATCTCAACACTGTCATGGAGTAAGCGGGATGTGGAGTGTGTAGCCTGATGTCTGGTCACAATGTTCCAATTTTTCGAGCTCCCTCTCTATCTCGCTCCCTCAACTAGCTCAACATAACCACTACCGTAATGCTTGTCAAATCACTGCCATTTGTGATCATTTAGGAAATTATTCAAAATAAGAAACTCCATATCGCCTTGAGGTCCAATAACACACCAAGTCTGTAGTTGCGCCGCCCCGTGTCCCGTCCCCTCTTCCTCTTCCTCCCCCAGAAACACTGTTGTCGGCGTGTACATCCCTGAGTACCATCTGATCATCGCATAAAGTAGAATTACTTTTTACAATTTTGTATATTGTACAAATGTATATGGATGAAGAATTTTGTTATGATTAAGAGCTATTTGTATTTAGTTTGTAAAAATAGTAATATTCTCCATGAAAAAGTCACCATGTCAAAATACCAAAATGTAGTTTGTATAAATATTTTGTTCCAACTATTGTATCATATTACGTAGTCGATAATACAATTACCAACGATTTTCAAGACATGTATAATATATCACATTTATTTACATAAGAAAGGTTGTATGAATTATTTATTCTGACTTTCATATTATTTATACTTAGTAAATTGAGACAACAACGAGGGCACCAGGCGATCCAGCTCCAGGTGACGTCATCCACTGCTCGTGACATTGATCCTCCGCACGAGGACTAATGCTGCCAGCAAGCTACCTTGGGTGACGTCATTGTAGGCGAAACCTTGGCTCACAGTTAATACTTAATTATTTGTTGACTTGCAACAATGTTTCCCTGAACTGAATTGTCTAAATTTTGAATCCCTTATTAACAGCTGTTTAGTCTTGCGTGTTCTCGTCTTAAAATCTGACGTCACAAAAAGCAGTTTAGCGGACGTAAAGTCGCCAAATTCTGTAACTGACATTTCCTGTATCCGTTGTTTACGTAATTTAGACAATTTTATGTGTCTACTGACAAAATTTTACAGCCGAGTAGGTTGTGTTGGTAGAGAATAGGCTGTGACCACACGCTCGCTGAGTTGTCAGTTTACAACGTGGACCTAAACTGCTGCTATGAGTAGTGGTTCATACGGCCGCTGGCTCACCCTAATATGTCTGTATATTTGTGACGGGAGAGTCATGAGTGGTTGTATGACTCCCACTACTTGTACAAACCAGGTCTTATAGTTCTTGTTTTTTCTTTTATCAATATTTCTTTTTTCTTCACAAAGTGATTGTGTTTGCAGAGTAATTTAGTTTTATTATTATTATTTTAATTCTTTACCATCCTGTTAACAAAGACCTTGTAAAGGATAACGGTTTAGCACAATTGTAAAACTTTTGTAATATAAGTTTGAAAACTGGGTCTTAATGTACAAAAATAGGCCGCCAGGGGTCGTCTTGGGCGTGTGTTTCCTGTGCTGCCACCAGCCTCCTCCAGTCAGTTTTTAGTCACTGGCGCGTCACGTGTACACAGCTGTAGGGAGGATGTAGGTTCTGGAGGCTGTGGACATTAGAAATCTTTATAAAAGTGTGTGTGAGAGGCTGGTGGGTCGTGACCACACCCAAGGACGCTCCGGGATGTGTCTTGTAGGGAGGGGGGGGGGTGTTAGTGATGTCACACCTGGCTTACATTATCGACATAGGTAGTGACTATGCTATGTAGTGATGACGCTATTTACAAGTGACATAGGTAGTGGTGATGCTATAAACGAAAAAGATAAGGGATGTTTTGTTCCTGCCAAACACGTAAGAGAGGTGTATTAACTTGTTATCTTGTATTTTGTGAATTTTCCAAATATATGATATGAAACTTAACCCAACTCTTTTATTCTACTCTTGGGTATTGCTGTACCTGTCTGTAATTACTCATGAAAACTACCTCTCATTACTCATGAAAGCTACCTGTAATTACCCATGAAAACTACCTGTAATTACTCATGAAAATACCTGTAATTACTCATAAAACCTACCTGTAATTACTCATAAAAATACAAGTACTTTCCCTGTAATATGAATAATGACCCACCGTAATGAAAAATATTGTAAGAGCTGACTGAAATTCTTCCCTGAATAAGATTGATAATATACAGAAAAGAAATACTCAGATAATGGAAAAAAATAATTAATATAAAATGAGATTAAGAGAGAAATGGATTGGCATAGAGGAAGATAAACCCTGAATTGAGAAGCTATTCTTAACAGATAATATTGATAAGATAACTGAAGGAAAGTTATATGATTACTTTATCAGGTAACTTAAGACAACTTTTAAGTAATGAGAAAAAATTAAAATACTAATTGACAACCGAGGATATAAATAAACGTGACGATAAATCACCCTAACCTGATTCACCTGGTGATTTAACACCTTAACACTACCTAGGGTTAAAGGTGGTTCATCGTCAGGTGAAATAAGTGGTTAATCATCAGGTAAAATAAGCCTAAGTGGTTAATCATCAGGAGAAATAAGCTGGGGTGATTAATCTTCAGATGACCTTTTAAGATTTATAACATTCTCCTTAAAGTGTTATACCTTAATCAATGATCCTCAGTAAAAGACATGTTGACAATAAAATAAATACATCTTTTGAAAGTATTTGTTTTTTTCACTTACAATTACTTTAACTCTGGGTTGTGGGTCATGGCTTCTTATTAACGCGGTAAAGTAGTTTGATATCCTGACCTAACCTAACTTAACCCTGGGACTAACACATCAACGAAACAGTGGTGAGTAGTAGTAGGGTTGCCTAGTTTATCTTTAAAAAAAAAGACGAAGCAGATGGTCGCCAGCTCACACACCCGGCCTCGCTGAGCACCTGTGGGGAGAGGCTGAGGTGAGGTGGGGGAGGAGGGTGCGCCCGGTGCTCTCAGTTCAGCCTCACTTTCACTGCGCCGGTGAAACATTGCAAATATTTTCTTCGAAGGGAAAATACCGATGACATATTTTTTTTAGGTATTATTATCCAAGTAAGTATAACAGTTTGTTTTTGGAAGTATGCAAAAAACATAAAAATAAGCTATTGAGTATCCCATAAGCTCAAGAGTCACGTATGGATTTTGAAAACCTGTTATTAAGACAGTTACACATGTTGTTTTACTCTTACAATAGTGTTTCAATAATGAATAAAAATTTCCAGTTTGATCACGTTTATACACCTCATTTAACTCTTTAACAAACACGAGTATAACGTGACAGTGTTTTGGTCACTCGTCTTAGTCTTCAAAAACTCACAAAAATATGACATGGTAACACTCTTGTTGGTACAGCGTGTAGGGCGGCTTAACCCTTGTATTCTAGCTTTGAAAGTTTCCACCAAGATATTTTAACATTTGTACTTACACGTTGCAGATGTCCGGGACTTACTCTATCACTCATTAAACCTTTACACAACAGTTAGCACACTTCTACTCTTGTTAATTGTCTATTTATGGGCTGACATCACCTCTGGTAAATTTCTTAAATAAGTTTTTTGTCTGAGATACAACATTAACGTAAGTAATAGAGCAACACCGGTGACAGTGTGGAGCACCACCACAGTCACTCCTGGGATATACGTTTATACTTGCTCCACGCATTTGGTTTCAAGCCAAATTTTTGACCAGTGTGACACAACTGTTATGGAATCTGCCTGAGACTCAGGTGGTGGGTGATGCTAACCGGTGATATAAAAGCACAGCAATAAGCACGACGTCTGTATCAGGCTAGTGCGCATTACCACTGCGCAGGTGTCAACACAGAGGCAGGGACCCTCTGACAGTTAGCACGTGCTGCAAGCCATTCCATCTACTAATGTTGTCAGTGATTGTGACTTTGACACGAGGGACAGCAACAAGGTGTAGAAGATACTGTACACAAGTTTAGCTCCATGATGACTCAGTGGCAGACGACTACAACTGTTGTAGCTCAGAAAGTGTGGGGTCGTTGTGGAGGTTACCTGAGCTGCTCTGGTAAGTTGCACGTGAAACCCATTTTTATTTCCTTTTGTGTGTGTGTGTGTGTCCTCTGAAGCAAAGGTCAAAACTCTATTTTATTATATTTTTTCTTTGCTTCTTTTATTTAAATTATTTTTGAGGGTCTAATTTGTATTCGTTCAGGACTACCCAGTGATATCCTGTGTTTCACCAAGCACCTGACTCAAGCTGACCAGGGTGTGGGAGGGTGTTCATTCCTTTGGATTTTCTCGAACATATAACTTAACATCTCTGGGTAAGTTGAGACAGATTAACTTTTATAATCACCGTAGTATGCTGGGCGGGAAGAGTGTACGTGCGCTGCCCCAACATCAACTTGTACACGTATAAACACACACTTGTAGCTAACAGTAGATGGTTGCCGGATATTCCCTGACACTTTTGTTTATCTTTACATAGATAGAGAGATAGATTACAAAAGTTTCAAGTCAGATATGAAAAACGACAAACTATTGACGAATAGTTTTCATTAATGGTTGCTGAAGAATTATAGTAAATCGAGCCACAGAGATGGGGAAGAATAGTTATGGATCACCTGAAGATTAGCCACCTCGACTTATTTCACTGTTTAATCATCAGGTGAAATAAGGTGATCCGTAGTTTTGTGTTGTAGTTCAGAACATTATGAAATATTTTGTACGTGCAGGTTATTGAAGGAGCTTTATAAACACAGTGTATAATTTACCTTTAATACTTGCTGACTGACACAGTTTTAAGCCTCTGTATAAACGTGTAACTCACAGGAAACTGAAGTTATTTGTCCCTGAAGTTATGTTTTGACAAGGAAAAGTTTGTAGGACAAGCAGCTTACGTATAAAGTAAAGGGGAGTTTATTACCTTCATGTGGATAACAAATGAGAGAGATTCCTGTGACATTTTTTCTTCATTGAGATAAAAAGTTACGTTACTGATTCATGAAAAGGGAAATAATGTTACTTGGGACTTTTCATCTGTGTCATGAGCTAGGTCGTTTTGACTTTTGTTTTGTTTACTAAGTTATGTGTTTATTTCGCCATTAAATAAATCACTCATGGAATCATCTTGGACGCAAATTAAAGAAACTATATTTTTTGTTATTCGTCTTTTAAAAAAAACTTGATTGACCTTTCCTGTTCGATAACCATAGCCCAAAAAATCGTATCAAAAGACGACGAAGTAGTTTGAGGCAACAAAAGTCTATTCAGGGTTTTATTTTTGCTTTTTTATCCTTTTTTGTTTGTTTTTTTAAGCCCAGGACAGGTTAGATAGGTTGAGGGTTTTTCTTCCGTGTGAGTTGACTTGTATAGCCGGTGTGGTGCGTCTGGCTGGTCGGTTCAAGCAGATGTGTTCCTACACCTGTCATGCACAACACTCAGTCCGAGACAAAGAAAAACAAAATCCCGAAATTAAATATGAAAAAAATATTAAAAAATGACGACTAATGAAGATTTAAATAATAGAGTTAGTAAAATAGGAAGAACTTGCGAATGATAACTAAGAATAGGGAGAAAAGGAATAATTTATTACACACACACACGTCATGTATAATTACACATCTTTACACACCATGCAGTTATTCCCACACATGTACACCTTCTCATATACAGATACACACACACACAGACATACACACGGAGTTACCAAATGCAAATAAATAAATACACAGACTTAAAACTACAAAACAGACATAAACCCCCTTCCTCCTCCTCTTCCTCTTATTCTTCTTCTACTACTACTACTTCTTCCTCCTTATCCTACTTCTTCCCTTTACTCTTCCGCTTTTTTTTTTTTACACGGGGATTAGCCCACCCGGGCACAGGTCACCGACCGAAATCGGGGCCTGGGGGGCGAAAATGTAATAATCATAATAATAATAATAATAATAATAATAATAGTAATAATTCAGATAAGTAAAATTTAAAAACAAATAATGATAGCGATACAAAACTACTACTAATAAAGAACCATATAGAAATAAAAAAAATAAAAGAAAATAATCAAAGTGAGAAACGATATTCTGTATGTACTGTATGTTGTGTTGTCAATAGTAAGAGAAAAAATTGAAACCTGCAATTGTGTGTAAATGAGGCAGAAAGTCAGATCAGCAACCTGGGACTTGGTCACAATTTTTGTAATGCCAATGGCAGCAGGGTCTACCATTAGACAACACATTATGCTTCCAATATCTTCCCAGGCGGTAGTACCTCCCTGTTTGGTCGCTGCCTACTACCTACTACTGTAATCACTCCCTCTCCCTTCCGCTTACTCTCTTCTTCTTCTCCACATCCCTTTCATCCTCCTCCTCCCCACCCCTTCCACACCCACCTCACCCTCCCCCCCCCTCCTCCCCACACACTCACAGGAACACATTGGTGAAAGTCAACGTAATTGTACTTAGATGAACGACCCAGAGTGCATTAGGCCGGACTGGGCAGCGTGGAGTGACACCACCACCCACCCTCCCCGCCCACCAACCACCCTTCCTGCGAGTGACACCTGTCCACCACCCACCCTGCCCACCACCCACACCCCCCACTGTCCACCACCCACCCCCACTGTCCACCACCCATCATCCCTGTCCACCACTCACCATCCCTACCCATCACACTATCCCTGTCCACTACCCACTGTCCCTGTTCACCACCCACTATCCCTACCCACCACCCACCGTCCTGTTCACCACCCACCATCCCTGTTCACCACCCACTATCCTCGTCCACCTCCCACCCATTCAGGTAAGCCAGCTAGGCTCACCCACCCACCCACCCAACTTGTTCACAAGCCTGCCGAAGAGACAACCAGCCACTGCATAAAACACGACCGTCTCTTTCATGTTATAATGTGAAGACGTACGAGAGTTTACTACTAGTACGAACACCTCCCACAGGCTGGCCAAGGCAGGGAGGAGGGGAGTGTTGAGAGCCACGAACAGTCTGCAACATGTGAGAAGAATGAATAGTGTTGCAGGCGGTAGGAGGGAAGGAAGGGTGAGGGACAATAGATGACAAGTGAGGGGAGTGAATAGTGTTGGATGGGAGGGAGAAGGAGGCAGTAATGTGAGGTTGTTATGAAAGGCATCAGCTGTAAAGTGTTTGTGTTTCTCATGTGTCAGGTTTGAGGAGGCAGTGAGTAGTGCTGTACCACCACCTGTAGGAGTAGAAGCAGAAGTTAAGAGGCAACAGGAGGAGTAACGGAATGGGAACAGCATCGATAGTAACGGGAGTAACAGGAACAGTAACCGTAACTTCGCCAATAGCAGATTAGCAACAGTAGGAGCAGCAGAGGGAGAGTAGGAGCAGCATAAGCAGAAGGAGAAGCAGCTGCAGCAGTAAGAGCAGCAGTGGGAGGGTGCGTGGCGTCACACTGGGGAAAGTAGCTGGTGGTGACGAGTGTGGCGGCCCTCCTCCCCACCACACACACCCACACACACACACACACGCGCGCACCCACACACACACACACACACACACACACACACACACACACACACACACACACACAAGCAGTCGTGCCTCTACTGTGTGATGACTGGCCGTTCTGTACAGCTTTACATCTCGACAAAAGGACCGCGAGTTACAAAATGATTTAGTGTTAAAAATATCACCAACGAATACAAATTTCTGACAGACAAATAACATCCAATTCCTTAAACATTTGAGGAAAGTGATAGTTAACGAGGCCTTGTTGTTAGTTTGTAAATGGCTCATATAAAGATTCCTCTAACTCATTTCACCTGTAGATTAACCTAACCTAACCCACCACAGGTATCATTCAGGTAATTAATAATCATCAGGTAGTAGATATTAAGGTGATCTATTTAACTTGCATATTACCTGCAGTTATAAGTACAGTAATTAAGCGCCATTCAGAAGATAAGGTCAGGTATAACAGCCGTAGTTTTATATTTCGACAAAAATATGCAGGTAATCTCAGCTGATTAGAGTAATTACTGAGATAACATACTAATGAGATGTGGGTTTGTGGAGACAGTGAGATGGACGGACAGACAGATGGACAGAGTGATTGTGAAATAAGAGAGACAGACAGACAGACAGATATATAGATAGATAGATAGATAGACAGACAGAGACACAGACAGACATATAGATAGTCAAATAAGGCACTGAACAGATAGACAGACAAACACAAAAACAGACAAAGTGAAGCCGTCGTTGGATCAGCGAAAGAGTGACAGAGAGACTATTGCCTTAACTTGTAACTTTAACTTGATCGACGTTAAACTGATATTAACTGTATCATTTTCTCCTTGATATAACCTACCCCAGTCTAGCTTCCCTTAACCTAACCTAACCTAAATCTACGCCAACGGAACACTAACCTAATATTACCTTAACCAAATCATAACTAGAAACTTAAACGTAACTTTTCCTTAATAATTATTAAGGAAAAGTTACGTTTAAGTTTAACCATGACAACATAAAACTAACATTAACCTAACTTATCCACCAAGCATCAAGTTAACTTTATGTAATCTTTAACTTTAGCTTCGTCACCTTAACTTAATCTAATCATAAAGTAACCGATCTTTTGTCAACATTGTTTAAAGATACTGTGTTGTGTGCAACTAAGAACGTTCGCTGGGTTGTGTTTGCCGCCGCTGATTCACCCAAGACCGTCTGACGATCATCTTCGTTAGCGAAGATATAGAAATGCGCGCCTAGACTGTCGACTTTATACCAAAACATCCAAAAATAACAGAATCATTGTACCTTGACTTCAAATATTCATTTAACAACAGAGAAATGACCCTGAGATTTAATTTGTTCTTTAACTTGTCTAACTAAGGTAGGCTCTTATAGTTTTGATGCTCTTTTGTTTTTTCGTTGTTTTTTTGGTATTTAGTAATTTAATAATGTGTATTATTCATCTATAAACATTTGTGAATCAGTGTCCCAGTTTTATTTATACACACGATTAGGTTAGCTTAGGTTAGGTTTTCCCTACTTTGGTTTCAGTGACCTATGTGTGTCTGTGTTTTGGTTCTCACGGTTCATATTGGTGTTTAAACCGTTCTTAATCTCTCGCGAGGATGTTGTGGTCTTGTTAGCGAATCGGTTTATTTGGCCGTGTTGTTTGACCGTGAAAAAGTGTGTCCTTACGTATGCCTCGAGTTGGTATGTCCGTCCGTGTATGTTTCTGAGAGGAGGTGTGTTGTTCGTGTACCTCGAAGCAATATTACATTCCTACGTGTTCCTTCATTTATCAAGGAAATTGCCTCCCTCCCTCCCTCTCCCACGCCATCTCTCCTCCTTCATCATCTATCTCCATCTCCCATTCTCTCTCATCTCCCTCCCTCCTGCTATCACCCCTCCCTTCTCCCTCTACCTCCTTTCCTTCAAATTATCCTCTTTTTTCTTTCTTTATAATCCCTGTGAGAGGATCCTGTCTCGCCTCTCACTCACCTTAGCGGCCTCTATGGTGCTTTGAGATCTCTGGGACTCCTTCTCGAATATCCTAAGACTCCCTAGTTATAGCCACGATACATACAGCAGGCGGGAAGGTCTTGTGTGTGTCCTTGACTATGCATGCTCGCCGGGTGTCTGGGGAACTACAAGCCAGGGAGGAAGTCGTCGACACAAAACACTACACTCCTTTGTTTCTCGTTTACGGTTCTGAGGTAACTTTGTTGAAAAAACTGACAGGTAAACAATTATAGTTGTGGTTTGACACAGGACATTACCAGAACACAATAAAACGCGAAGGAGCAAAAAGGACTAGCTGTTCTCTGGCAGGTTGGGTGGTGGTGGTGGTGAGTGAAGGTGCAGGTGAGGGCAGAGCTTAGTCTGGGAACAAAATCTACGGGTTTTACGCGCCCACCCTCGTCCGCACGTGCTCAAGGGCGGCTCCTTCCCCCTCTCTTCCACCCAGCCAACCACCCGTTCCTCCCTCCCACCCACCACCCACCCACCCACACCGGTGTTGGGCGGTGCCGCATGGATTGTGAACCTCCCAGTGAAAGTGGATCCCAACCATCTGTTGCGCTCACTAACACCCAACACCGAATCACGACAAAGACGCAACTACACATAACGAAGAAACAAATAAGAGATGAATGTGTTCCACTTTCTTCTCCTTCCTGTTCTCTCTGCTCTCTTATACATGGTGAACGTGAAGCCTCCCAAGAGCTGAGCAAGACAACATGGGAGAGACATTGATGACCTACTTCCTCCCCTTCCTCTCACCCTACCTCTGTGGCTCCCTGCTTGATCAAGTTCTTCACATGCAGCTCACACGGGAAGAGGTGCGTCTGTCAAGGTACAGAATAGTTCGCCCACCACAGCTGTGCCTGTGTCGTGGGTGAAGGTGTAGTGGGTTACGCCTCGCATGTCCAGCCGGAAAGGACGGGGTCAGAGGGTGACACAGGAGCTCCCCTGCGGGACTTTCTACGAGGGCAAGGTCGACATCAAGGTCACTAGGAAGGTCATGCTTAATAGTTCAGCCCCGAATCCCAGGCAACGATAGTTATGTAACCAAGGCTGCATGGTTAAGTAGGTCATGAAATATACGGATAATTACACCTAAAGCACAGTCGATTATCTTGCAGTATAGACAAGTTCCTCTTATTACTGTAAAGTGTTCGTGAGGAATACTGTATTGTTTGTGTTACGTTGACCACACGATAACTTATCTGACCATCAGTTCGAATTTTCGTTAAAGTGAAAATATCGCCATTATGAAACTATCACTTAAGCGTATGATATGACTGTAACATTATGTAACATTTCCCTCCTTTCTACGCAGGTGTTTACTACATAATGAAGCACACATTTACCCTCACGACCTAATGTACTGTGCCACTACTAAAACTTGTTTGTATCACAGAGAAAAAGGTTTGTTGATGGTCATCCTCGAACGACTTAATGACAGCTGTGAGTTGATGGAATGATCTAACGTTTCCGAACTTTTTTAACTCTTGACATTTACCACCAGCGTGACGTAAGTGTTTTATAAATACAATGTTTATTTTCCACACCGGTCCTAGTGGCAACAGTGAGAGTGTACCGGACGATTCCAGAACACCAGACCTTAAAACTGTTCTTTAAATGGCCAGAACCGGACTGACCAGGTTAGAGTGACCTGGTGAACGAACTATGACCGGAGACCAGGTGACCACAGACCAGTTGACCGGAGAACAGGTGAGGCGCCTCTACTGTGACCTTTAAAAAGAAAGACCAGAACACACCAAGATTAACCACCACCGTTTATTTCCCCTTATGATTAACTAGCCTAACCTAATGTAACGTAACTTAACGTAACCCTGAGGCGATACAATAAACTTGGGTACGTAATCTTCACGCTATCCGGAAGCCCTAACCGAGACTGAGTGACTGAGGGAGGAAATCCTCTTACGGGAACTTTCTATAGTAATGACTCAAAGATTCTCGTCACTTCTCTTTGTAAACAGTACTTGACCGTGAGCCCTTATAGGAAGTTACACACACACACACACACACACACACACACACCTGAGACACTAAAATGCGTTAATATCATAATAACAGAGACATGATATAGAAAGTATCCTGTTACGCCATGTTGTGTGTGTGTGTGTGTTTGTGTATAAGCAATAAATAAATCCTATTATCAACCACAAGTAAATACTATAGAGTGAAAAGTGTCGAGGGAATTTTGACTGCATCTGTACATCATAGTATAACGAGGTTTACCATGGTGGAAAATCAGTAAATATGTTGAGAAACGACGTAATACATAACAATGCAAACAGTGGTGGGGTGTATGCGGGTGTTTGTGTATGTGTATGTTTCTGTGTACGTAAACTTAGTGAGTATGTATGTATGTATGTATGTATGTTTGTAATAATAATAATAATAATAATAAACGGTTTATTAATAGAGTTGCAGTATGTATGTATGTACGTATGTATGTATGTATGTATGTATGTATGTATGTATGTATGTGCACATCAGAAAATTCCAAGTTTATTCATTCAGGTAAGCGTGTGTGTTTTTACGAAAGAACGAAAATGAAAGTGAAAGAACAACAATAAAAAAAAGGCAGCTTATCGAGTGACCTTATCATCAAACACTAATACAGTATTAGGTGGTAAAACAATTGTTACTCTGCATCAAACATAATACAAATAAATAATAACAAAACATATTTGCCAGAGATGGTCGTCTTCTCAGTTGGTATTAACATTTCACTTCAGTTAAAAAAAATCTTGCCTCTTGAAATCTTGTCGCCGTAAAATGTAAACACCAACTCACGCGAGCATTAAAATACTGAGATTTCCTGTAATGCAGAAGTAAGAGAAAGTTTGGGAGAAAGTATCGTGTAAATTACTATATATACTATATATATATATATATATATATATATATATATATATATATATATATATATATATATATATATATATATATATATATATATATATATATATATATATATGAATGTTCTGCACAGTGTCATAATGATGATTAAATTTTATATTCTAACAGCTTAGTGTTAATCCATAATGGGAAACATATGTATGTACTGCTGTAATTTATAACATATTACAGCTTTTATACAAAAAAATAATTGAAGACAAACTTGCAAATGTAATAACAACACACTGACTAATTTTATGACCTAATGACCTATTCTAATTTACTGGGATTTCTGCTGCTGGGTTTTCCTTTCAAGTACTGTACAGTAAATCTGTGCTCAACAATTTTTGTGGCAGCGAGCCTTACACAAGCCTAAATATTCATTGGTGAAAGTTTTGTACGCTTTTTATTTTTTATGTTCAAAAGGTCTGAGAAGGCTCGCACTGGTAGATATAAGAACAACAAAAGAACATAAGAAAATAAGGAGTCTGCAATAGGCCGGTTGGCCTGTGCATGGCAGCTCCTGTCGAGAGTTACTACAACTCTCTATCATCCATGAATCTATCCAGCCTCCTTTTGAAACTTTCCAGCGTTCAAGCACTTACTACAAAGTTCCTAAGCTTGTTCCACTCGTCCACCACCCTATTTGTGAACCAGTTCCTTCCTATCTCCCCCTAAACCTAAACTTATCCAACTTAAATCCGTTGCTCCGAGTCCTATCCTGCTCGGATATTATAAGAACTTTATCTATATCCCCTTTATTGATTCCTTTCACACACTTAAATACTTCTATCATATCTCCCCGCACTCTTCGTCTTTCTAGGGAATGCAAGTTTAGTTTCTTTAATCTATCCTGATATGGAAGGTTTCTAAGTCCCGGAATCATTTTCGTCATTCTTCGCTGCACCGACTCGAGTGAATTGATATCCATTCTATAATAAGGGCACCAGAACTGAACCGCATAATCGAGGTGCGGCCTGACTAGCGCAAGATATAGTTGCAATAAGACCTCTGCACTCTTATTACTTACACTTCTAGATATAAAACCCAATACTCTGTTTGCCTTATTTCGAACATTAATGCACTGTTTTCTAGGCCGTAGGTCCGGGCTTACAAGTACCCCTAGGTCTCTTTCACAAGTCTACTTCTCTAGGTTGATGTTGTAAAGGCTGTATACGTTGACAGTATTTGTTCTTCCAATATTAAGTACGCTGCACTTGCTGGTGTTGAATTTCATTTGCCATTTTTCAGACCACCCCTGCAGTTTATTTAGATCCTCCTGTAATGCATTTGCATCCTGCCCTGAATTAATCTGCCGCCCTATTTTGGTGTGATGAAAACCAACAAGAACTTTAAGGGCCAATGATGCCAAGCTCTGGTGGTACTGATCTTTATAAACTGTGGCCCAAAAGTCTGAA
Organism: Homarus americanus; assembly: GCF_018991925.1. Classification (NCBI taxonomy): domain Eukaryota; kingdom Metazoa; phylum Arthropoda; class Malacostraca; order Decapoda; family Nephropidae; genus Homarus; species Homarus americanus. The sequence goes on along the minus strand of NW_024735442.1, from coordinate 1,550,086 downwards.
TGTGATTTCATTTGAACAATGATGTCATTTTTGAATCACAGTGAACTTCAAGGAGTTTCTCTTCTTCTAAATTCGCTGGAAGGAAAGGATTAATGATCCAGTTCTGTTTCTTCATGTTTTCCTCAGATCTTTTGGGAAAATACCTCTCAAAGTTTTCTCTTAAGACTCCCAAGTGCTCAAGGATCAGTGGCCTCATTTGATGTTCAACATTTTCATCAAAAGCCTCTGTTCGGGCTATTGACAGTTGACTGAAGGCAGACAGATCGTTCCCTTCAACTAGTCGCTTCCATAATGATAATTTCATCTTGAATGCTTCTATTTTCCATCTTGGCTTTGACAGACTGTCCCAATACTTCTTCTTAAGCAATACTCAGGGCTGGAACAATGATCTCTGCTTCTGTGAATGGTTTATCTTTTGTCCCTAGAAAGTAAGCAATGCACAGAGAGGCTCCAACTAAGTGTACACTGAGCCCTGATGCACTGAGCCCTACTGTGACGTACTTCATAGTTATGCGATGAAATTGTCAAATTGTGTTTCAAGTTTTCAAAGTAAGACTTGGGTTTGTTTACAAGTCCAGGATGTTTTCTTTCATGACGATGTAAGAGCTTGCTTGGTACTAAGCATTCATTGACCATCTTTTGAGGGCACAACAAGCAATTAGCTATTGGGTAATCTTTTTCACTTTCCTCTTTGGTCAAGTAAAGCCAAATTTGATGTAATCCACCCTCGCTCTTCTGTTAACTGCTGGTCTCTACACTCTCCCACTACGTGAAGATGATGCTTCCTGTTCTTCATCTGTAGTTGCTGTCTTTTCTTCTGTGCTTAATTCATTATGCCACCACCCCATTAGGTCATCAGAATTGAGTATTAAATTTTTGGTCACACTTGACCAAAGAGCAATGTGAATCCTATTGTCCATCTCTGCAAATGTTCCCAAGGATTCCGGGGAACTAATATGTGAAGGGAATTAATATTGTTTCTTTATTTACTTTTCAGCGATGTGACCACCATATAATTCTCTATTATCCAAACAATGAAACCTTTCATAAAATAGCAGGAAACATAAATATAAACTTTGATAGCTTCCATAATAATTAAAACAAAATCAGAAACAAAACTAAGGAATCGATTGTTCACTACTCCTTAATTTCATTGCTATTACCACGTTACTACAGTAGTGATTTTAAACATTTAATGTGCCTATGACATAATTCAATAACCAAATGATGTAAAATTCTCATGAGAGCGGAATGTGACAACCTGTTATGTGACAAGGTCGTAAGCCATCCAGCGTGACTTTCTCTTAGTTCTTATGTGTTACGGGGCATAAGGGTGAATTCTCAGCAGCCGCCAGCGAGCTCAAGGCCTGACACAAGCATGGAACCCAGCCGCTCCCCGCTTACCCGTACAAGTAAACATTAACCAACTCCTCAACTCCTTCCGTGAGGTTTATTGCCCAAATTATCTTCAATTTTACATTAGTATATCATGTTTACCCCAGCCATGGAAAATAAAGGCTGCAGAACGCCAATCACATTGCTTCTTTTGAGGGGTTGCTAACGGGGTCGTAGTTTTACAGTGGCGCCGGGGAGGAGGCCGCATGAGACCCCGCTTAAAACAACAAAAACATTAATGTGTAAATATTGTTGATCACATTAGCGTTCGTCCAATAACGGAGCTCCAACTAAGATCTCACTGAGCCTCAGAACATGATAAGGAAGACAGGACGTGTTCCCTGTCCAAGGAGACTGTTTGTACAGGCGGTGCTCACTGTTTGAGGTTAGCGCTACATACCGTGTCTGTCTGTCTACGCGGAACTAGACAGAAGGCTACAAGTCTTGGCTGCATAGACTCGACAGACTGATGACTGAGAGGCTGGACTACAGTGTCAATGCAGAGGGCTACGATAAGGGGCTACAGTCCCTCAATATACAAATGGCTACGAGGTTGGGACATATGGTCACTCAGTAGATACAAGACTATGGGACTGAGCCACGAGTCTCTCGATAGACAGATGGCTACGAGTCTTGGCTGAAGAGACTCGACAGACCGATGGCTAAAAGACTGGGCTACAAAATACAGATAAAATGCCATTGGACAAAATTTCCCTACCCAAAATAATCTTGTGTACAAATGTAGGTTAGGTTAGGTTAGTTTAGAATAGGTTAACATTAATTATTATGACAGAGGGACTATTTCCATTTTGTCCAATTTGGTCAGTTGGATTCAGGTCAAGAAATTACTGTTCGTTTTCCAGCAACTTGACCATAAAAAAGAAAGAAAATAATAGTAGCAGTAGTAGTAGTGATAGTTGTCCCTAGACCGCCGGCAAAATCGTAGGAATGTTCCAGGTCAGCGTAGGTCGACTTTCAAAGCCTCGCGGGGTTGTGAGTGTGACGGACAGGTCATTTGAAGTCAGCTTTGGGCCTCTGAGGACTTGGTCGAAATTCTCTTAGTGTGTGTGTGTGTGTGTGTGTGTGTGTGTGCGCTTGTTTGTGTGGGCTGGTGTGCTTGTGTGTGAAAGGGAGAGAAAGAGCCAGTCTCGAGCAACGCGCCAGTTCACGAGCCAGTCTAAGCCAGTCTCCTAGAAAGACAGCAAAGGTAAACAGAAATTCACCAACGAACCAGACAGACAAAAGCCCACGTGGTTAGTAAACAAGTTTGTCTTCAAGCCAACTAGCAAGCCAGCCAGTAATGTAGCTATATACAGAAAGCCTGTCAGAAAGAAGCCAGCCACACAAGTCACACAACAAGCCAGTGAGGATGAGAGGACCCCAGCGCTGGAGGTCCCTGTGTTATCTTATGTTTACACGGGTTGCAGAAAACAATCACTGGCTTCACCCCACTGTGTCACCAGCATTTATACTGCAGCGACAGCAGTAGCAGCAGCAGGAATAGCACCCCCTAGCGAGAGCAAACAGCACAGCAATCCCCATGACTCCCACACAGCACCTGCAGCACTGCCACACACGCTGGAGAGGTGTTCGTCAGCATTACAGGGAGTGCCAGTAATAATCGCTATGTATAACACTACTGATGGAGTGTATAAACTACAGCAATAATTACCAAGCATGTAACAACGTCTCTAGATGAGAGACACAACAGCAACAGCGGATTAAGAAGAGATAAGGGAGAGGTAACATTTGTCTTGGAGCGTCCAGCAGAGAGACTATGTTGAGGTTGGACGTACTTAACATGCTGGGAGAACGACTTTCGCTAACGTCGTGAGGAGACGATAGTACTGACCAGCACGATGGGAAAGAGACGTGTAGAGAGACAGTCTGTGAAGAGATGATGCTGCTGAGGGTGTGGAGAGACGAGGAGGGCGAGATGTTTGTAGCCGAGGTTGAAGTTGTGGTTTTCACCCCACCAAAAGGCTGGTTGGGGAGACGGGGGCCCGCTGTGAGAGCCAATGAAAGGGGAGCCACGCGAAGCCTCTACAGATTGAAGAGAAGGTTGTGTTTGGCCCGGGAGACTGAAACAGCAAAAGGGGGATATTAAGACTCGGTCAAATATTATAAAGAACATAAATATCCCGTCGGTAAAATATTGGAAAATGACAGAATAAAAAAAATCTGTCGAATATGGAAAAAAGGAAAGAATTACGAGTCAATCGAAACTATCGGAAAATAATTTCCGTGAAGAGGCTCCTGTGACACTGATTACAAAAGGACACGTAAAAGGTGGAACAGAGTACAAAAAAAAAAAACGATCTACAGTTGACCAGCGTAAGGAAAAATTTATCTACAAAACCCGCGTCAGGATCGATATGAGCAGCTTAATGTTATTTTTATATCCCGGGGATGGGCAGTAAGATCAAGATGAAATTCATTAAATAATCTCCCATTCTTTTACGATGTTTTTGGATAGAAAATTATACTTGAGAGACAGAGAGACAAACACTTGGGTCAGACCTAAAAAAGGAATACAAAGAACTTACCCAACACCGCCAAGCGTCAGTCACTGGAATAATAAAACATGATTTCTAGAAATATCGTTTTGCCGTACAACAATATTTTCATTCAACCTTTTTAACGAGTTCCTACACAGATGTCAAACATGCCGTGGAATCTAGCAATTTGCATAAGAGTAATAACTATTCCCACATTAAACCCGGAAAACGCGGAGGATAACAAACCTAAACATTTCTTATTTTCTGCATAATGTTGTAAGAGCACCGTGATGAGAAAACCTGAGAGTATTTGGTGACGCGGTATGGTGAGGTGAGGTGAGGTGAGGGAGAGAGACAGGTCGAGTAGGGCGAGGGAGGGTGGCGGGCGAGGAGTAGTGGTCGCGGCGGAGCGGACTCGCCACAATCTTGACGTCACATCCGCTAGAAAACTGAAGTGCTGTCGTAAAGTGTGTTGATGTGTGTGTGTAATGAAAGGTTTTTATAGTATTGATGTTTAGCTTATCTTCATGAACTTTATTCATACTGTGCAGTGTATCAGTAAATTCTCCCTTAGGAAGTTAAAAGGTTTTGTTGTGGTTTCTCATTTTTCTGTCCATTCTGATGTCGCTTATATTACTATTATTATTATTATTATTATTATTATTATTATTATTATTATTATTATTATTATTATTATTATTATTATTATTATTATTATTATTATTATTATTAATTTTATTATTATTAATTGTATTATTATTATTATTATTATTATTATTATTATCATTATTATTATTATTATTATTATTATTATTATTATTATTATTATTATTATTATTATTATTATTATTATTATTATTATTATTATTATTATCATTATTATTAAATATGGTATACAAACCCCAATAAGCTTAAAACCTGAACCATCTATTTAATCTTTTAAAGTAGTCGCCTGCGGGGAGTAAAGGTTCCCCCAAGCTCCCAAGCCTAGTATGTCAGCTGCGACCTGGTGGTGTTGGTTACCCTGGCGGGACAAGATCAAGTGCTGCTGGGTCCTGCTGTTCAAACTTTGCCTCCAGGTTGTGTATAATATTTGTGGTTGATGGTGGGTGGATGGTGTTAAGGCTGTAATGGTGTGTTTATGGTGTTATAGTGGTGATGGCGTCATGACTATAATGGTGTCTTTATGATGTTACGGAAGCGATGGTCATGAACGTATGTTATGATGTCATGAATGAAGTGGTGTATTAATAGTGTGGATATAATAACGTTAAGACTGGAATTGTTTTGTGAAATGAATGACGTAAGCCACGGAACGAACACTTGTGTGGCTCAACAAAAAATCTAGTTGTTATTCTTCACATTTCTGCAGACGCCAACTGACTGAAGGTAGTGTGGAAATGTACTGTTATCCCTGTTTTATATATCAGTAATTGAACTTAAGTTTTAATATAGTTTTTCATTAATTTAGTACAGATCAAGTTTGATTTTTTTAGCCAATGGCGTTTTCTGTTGTGGTTAGGTCCTTGAAGCTGCAGGAATTCATGATAAGTTGGGAGTTCGTTCATGGACTGTAATATCATTTTACAGTATTTTTAATTTACTGGCATAATTTTTTCATCAATAAAGCCACAAAAATTACCATTGTGCAAATATCATCTTTTCGAAGAACATGGTATTTGAGACACTGTTCTTGTAAACATTACGACGATAGAAAATTGTCTTGGTCAGTCTCAGGTGTTGACATTTAGGAGCTGAATACTGTACCTGTGTCCGCTCTTAGTCGATGCTGAGTGTTGGAAGCTGTAGAAACAACCCAAGTTTAGTTCCTATGAATGTGGTCTCTACCTGTCCGTCAGTCTGCTATAATTTATCTTTTTGTTAAATAACTTAAGTTGAATTTAGTGTCAATATAACCTTTTAATAATACAATTTACATTTTTCATTCCTTGTTTTGTTTCAGTCCTCGTAGGTACTGATTTTTATTTACAAATTAAAGTAAAATTCCTTCACGTTCGATTTTTAGTGATGAGTTAACTTTACTATAGCGGTTAAATAATAATAATAATAATAATAATAATTAACGGTTTATTGAAAGAGCTTGGCAGCCAGAAGGCTGAAAATATACAGTTACATATTTGGGGAATGGGTTACGAATTACAAATAATATACAAGTGACATAAGTGACACAAATAAGACATATAGTAACTTAGATGGGGATCAGCTCAAACTACAGTTCATTTCAACATAGTGACAGTGTAGGGAGCAGTGTTTACTGGGAGTGAATACACTGATTTATTACATGTGTGTGTGTGTTTGTGTGTCGGGGAAATGTACAGTCAGAGTATTACTGTGGCAGTCTTGTGTAATAATAACAGCTGCACGTAGAGGTAACGCACTGGTTCTGAAGTTTATTTATATACGTGTATAATGTGAAGGGAGAGGACGCCACAGTTAGTTATCAGTGGATCAGCTGGCCACCGGTGGAGTGCAGTATTGCCAGACCCTCAAATGTAAACATCGTCAACTGTTCGACCAGTACAGGTGAAACATATCCTTCACACCATTGCTTTTAAGCTCTTGGGCACACAGTCGCCTGAGTCACTATGTGTGTGTTATTGCTGTCATGAGTTACTGCCAAAACTCTAAACAGAATAACTCAAGATAGTTCAGGACCTTGGCTGGTTGGCTGCCACTACAGGGAACACCGTAAACTAGATAGAATAACACCGGTACTTCTGGCCAGGCAGGTGCATTATCACAATCAAATAAGCAAACAAAATATGATCACTATTCTACTCCTCACTTAGTTTGAGCCAGCACGTGATGCCAGACTAAACAAGTTGTGGACAGATTTATATAATATTAATAAAAAGATCTTGTAACGAGGTCTTGTTTTCAGAGGAATATTGTACTCATGGTCAGCGTCTCCTGGCTGTACACTTTGACCTTCATGACTTTGATGAAATTGTGTAGAAAAATCAAGATCAGATCAAAACAAAATACTTGCTCATGTACAGTACTCTTCCCGTCCACTGGATGCATGACCTTTAGCAAGAGCTGGACAGTGTAGTAACATGGAAGAATGCTCTCACAACATGACGGACGGTGATAAGCCAGACATTTAAAAACTGATAAACTATTGGTAAAACTGTCTCGGTAGATAACCTTCATCTTATTATCTAATCATAGTCGTTTATCAAAAACTTAAATCCACGCATAAACCTCTTTAATTTTTAGACACAATTCCTGGTTTAGGATCGTCACAGTTGTAAGAGCTCAGTTGGTCACACAATACCTTCACTGTTATCGTTGGGTCATCCAGGGAGACGAAGGGAAAGTTTAACTTGCCCAGGCAACACAATGTAACTGATGCTTTGCAGTTGATGTTGTGCTCGTCTCCTCGGTGACCTTAAATACCTGGTAAGAAATAAATGTAATTACCGCATTCCCTCAACGGAAGACCGACATATTTCATGACAACTCGCACCCGATTCACGAAAGGTTCCCTGGCAAATATTTCTTCCTGTTAACTGGTAAGAATTAGTTATAACTGGTTATACACACTTTCCGAAAAGTTAATGCAATTTGCTTTGAGACGGTGACTCTTATTTTCAGAGGAGTTTCTAAGTCCTGTCATCACCAGTAACATAGATTTTCATTAAATACGAACCAAAGTATTACTCTGATGCAGTTTTCGGCTCACATATATCTAAGGGGACGTTCACTCGATATATGTCTATTATTTATTATAATTAAACCAAGAGACGCGATGGTTGGCGGATACAAACAAAAGGCTGGACGTCGACTGTACCTAAAGGCCGTGTGAACTCTTTTAAAGGTTAGTCCAATAACTCTCCGCAAAAACAAGGTTAAATTCGTTTAATCTACCAGGTATATAAATAGTCAGTAGTCTAAAGAGAAGATAAATTATGTAGTCGAGCAGGTGATGTCCACGTGTTCCTTGAGAGGGTGTTGATCTGATAACCTTGGTCATTTTAGGTATATTTTATTTTAAGGGTACAAATAAATAGGAGATTCCAATCAGAAGTATATTAAATAATACAGAAACTTTATCACAAGTTCCATTAGCACAAACTCACTCACGCCTTCCACACAAATACAACAATATACCAAAATATCTTCCAGACTTGAAAAAACTTCAAATTACATTATGGATGAAAACATAATTCACGTAACATTAAATAAACAACTGGACACAGTATTACAACATCATGAGGGTCATCTGGAGGAACACCGGCTGACTCCCACACCTCTGCCAGCCATACACTCATCTTGGTGACAAAGTGAGAGACACACATATAGATGCCGGCATGTACTGTCCACCTAGCTCACTCCTTAGCAGCTGGTGTGTGATTACTGCTACAACTCACCATTCCGGGCGAAGCAGCGTGAACAAACGGCGCCAACCTCACCCAGACTCGCCCCTTCAGGAGACGTACCGCCCCTTCAGGAGACGTACCGTGAACAAACCACACTCAGTCACTCGTACGCACCACTCAAGATAGTCCACAACACATGCAAGCTTGAGAAGATGCTCTGTCTGGAATCACTCTTCTGGATCATAGGACAGGTACAGGAACCACGAGCCAGGACTCCGAACAGGAACCCGAGCAGGTAATCTGGCACCTTACACACCACACCAACTGCGGGAAAATGATACGGTTATAACAACAAATTTAATATGATTCTCTACTGTAGTCTAAGAAGTGGGCACGACAACTGAAAATTTAATAATCATCTTCTGTCACTTGGGAAGGCTGTGTACCCCGCCACCATCGGAGAAAGAGTGCGGGGTTTACAGCGAGCATACCCTGACCACACCCGAACACACGCACTCCTCGCACACACCCGAACACACGCACTCCTCGAACACACCCGAACACACGCACTCCTCGCACACAACACAAGACAAACTAGCAGTAACTAGTTAACAGGCAGTCTACTCTATTCCTTTACATTCTTGTAACTAAAACTTGTGTGTCAGAGAGTTATGTTTTGCAAATTATTTCAGGACTTTATGATTGATGTATTACTGCGTCTCAACAAATATGTGTCATTAAACTCCAGTTCAGTTAACATCTAGAAGTTGCCAATAAAGCACGGACTTCTATATTGATTCATATATAGGGAGATAGAGAAAAAATAACAAGAAGACTTTACTCTATAGCGTTTCCGGCGGGAGTTTATAGCTTTCGAGTTATTTTGATTTTGTTTTATCGTCCTGAAATTTAGTAAACACTGCTGGGAAATTAAGTGTCCAAAGTGTGATTGTGACTCAGTATCGTGGTGGTCGTCGGTGGAGAAGACATCAACGATTAGGTGCTTCGGGTCAGCAACAGAAAAACATTACAGCTAAAATTTTGCTCCGGACATCCCATGGTCAACATCCCATGGTCCAACACATCACATGGTCCAGCACATCACGGAGACAAGAACACATACTGCATCAATACGTCATTGAAATGGCCAAAGTTTATCCTCCTACAACTGTTAATTAAGGTCAGTTGTTTACACACGGGGTGGGGGGGTCACGTTCTTCTGGTGTGTCTGGTTAAGTGGTTTCGTTTTGTCATTTTTTAGTGTTTTTACCCCACAATTCCTCTTTAAGCCCTTCACTTGTACAACCAATATTGTTGGTAACTGGGAGTTGGTGGAGTCACATCTCCACAACTATTCATCTCCACTGATTTCCGCACTTGTGAACTTCTAAATGTTTATCTTTTATTGTATGGTTTTAAGGTTACACGTGTAAACGGTTATGACTCGGTCTAGGTATAACGACACTCTTAATAACGTTATATGACAAAAAATACGTTTATTAATTAATTAAACTGGGTTTTTTAATAATTACTTCTTTTGTTTTTTGTCCGCGATCCTCAGGAATAATTTGATTCATTATCGGGGATAATTTTGTCAAATACGGAATTTCATCAAACAGTTCCTGGCCTCTTCTTGTGACTCCTGTACACGAGTAGCGATAACAGCACCCAATAAATAACTACCGTCCCTTAAACATTCAGTCTTAAATACGTATCGGCATCCTTGTTAACGTTTGGTTGAGAGAGATTTCAGTGAAGTTAACCGAACACAACCTCAACTAACATAATTTTGCTACGTCAACGGTGCTGTGACATTTCTTCGACTTTCCCTCCAAGACTACGACTTTCTTACACTGTTTCACTGATTATTTTGTGTATCTCAGGAAAGATCAGTAGATGGGTTAGGTTAGGTTAAGTTAGGTTATATGAGGCTCAGATTATGTTACGTTATGCTACTTTTGTTACGTTAGAGTAGCTTTGATTAAGATGGGTAATATGAGATGTGGTTATAGGTTAAATGTGAGGTTAATGTCAGGTAAAACAACAACGGAGCAGTACAGACTGTGCAGTGTTGGCGCTCCTCAGGCGACGAACCATTGAGCGGAATACGAAAACATATTGGATAGAATTAATCGACGGTAGGGAAAAATTAACCACAGGAGTAATATATAGACCTCCCAATCTTGATAGAGTCAATGAGCGACTTATCTGGGATGAAATGGGCAGGGCTTCCATAC